>NC_136007.1:4023510-4040161 GCF_048128805.1 Centroberyx gerrardi | reverse complement strand
GGACAAAAAGACAATGCTACGTATCTAATAAAACAGAATGAAAAACAGATGAATGTGTTTATAGAAGTGAAAGTGTGTGATCCTCTCAATTTGGATGTAATGGGCTGAGATAATCATACAGTAAAAGTACTTATGTCCCCTGCGCGTTTCTTCTCTCTCTCTTTTTAAGAACATGAAGCTCCATTTCCATTCTCAGATGTTTCACTCGGAGCTTGGTCTGCTTCCCGTCTGTCATCAGCCTCTCTCCTTCTGTCCCTTTCTGTCTTTCTTTCTCCTCCTCACCTCCCTTCTCTCTCTCTGCCGTATTGAATCTGTGCACGCTGCTATCTGAATCATCCGTGCTCCCCAACCCCCCCCCCCCCCATCGCCTGGTCCATTTAAAAAAAAAAAAAAAAAGAAAGCCCAGCGCCCCCCCGTTCACCAATGAACGAGAGATAAGATGAGCCCGGCCCTCTGAGAGAGCTGCAGCCACCTGTTTTCCATCGCATGGTGGTTCCTTTCATTTAATCAACTGAGACAAATGGAGCTGCGAGGCTCCGCTGAGAGTAAATTGATCATGTAAGCAGCAGAAAATCTGCAGCAACTTAGTTTCAAAGGGCATGAATCATGAGCAGGAGGGGGGGGGGGGTGAGAATGGGGGAGGGTTTCATTTCAAACTTTCTCCTCCGTGTCTTCGTTCTGGTGCGCGCCGGCGGGGAGGCGGCGATGCTGCCTGAGATATATGATGAGGGATGGCAGAGGTCAGAATATTAGAAAAGCTCAATTAAGACGGATAAGAGGGCCGAGCGCTCTCTTCTGATATTTCTTTTAATAGGCTTCTCACGCCTGTAAATCCTCTCAGCGTCTCAAGCTCCGTCTGCGGCTCACTTTGCCTCTTCTGTCTTTTACTTGCTCTTTAAACAGGTTTTCATATTTCCATGCGGGGGTAATTTAGTGGGAGCCATAAAACGTCCTCCACCCTGTTCCTCTCCTGCAGCTCTCCTACAGCTGCTGTAGACGGAGCTGAATAGGCGTTTTGTAACACACACTTTTGATTTTTCAAACTTCTTTCCAGACCATTCTTTCCTCATCTTTCACCTTCCCTTCTTCTCCTCCTTTTCCCTCCCTTGCTAGCTCACCTTTACCCGACACGGTCTCAAAAAAAAAGTTTGTGAAACGAGCACAAACCCTGAAAAGCAGATTATTTGTGGTCTCGAATGATGTGACAATTACGTTCCTCTACCACAAATTGGACGATGTGGCAATAGCACAAACTGGACACGCCACTTTCAAGTGTTCGTCACATGAGAAGTTTAGCTAACTAGTTTAGCTTCAGTTAAGGTTAAGCAACTAAAACAATCTGGTTTAGATTTTGGGTTAGGGTTGGTTTAGGTTAGGGTAAGGTTTTGGTCATAGGAAAACTTCACTCACGCATCCGCCCATCATCATCCTTTTTATTTATCTATTTTTTGTCCTTTTTTCAATTTACTTTAATTACTCATGTATTCCTTTTTCTTTTTCTCTCCTCTGTTGTTTGATTGTTTTATTGTTTACCTTCTACATGTGTCCATAGCCAGGTTATTTAATTTGGCGTATTCCTATGCATTTTATTCATTTTTTTCATTTTCTTACTCTGGCTCGTGTTATAATATCTGTGAAAAAAATAAAAATAAAAAAGATATGTATCAACGTATCCACCCATCCACAACTCTGACCTCCACACCCTTATTTTCCACTTCACTGTTTCAGTGTCAAACTGCTGCCTGTTTCTAGTCATGTCTCCTTCGTGTTTCTCTCACTTATCGTGCACGCAGCACGCTGTTTACATGTTAAGACGCCGTACTCATTTTAAGAAATTTCACGAGAGCAGGCAGCCTTTACCTCCCTTGCTAACTCACCTTTCCCTCCCTCCTTCCTCTCCTTCCTCCCTGCATGATGCTCATCTCAGTGTTTTCCCTCCTTCCCTTCCCTCCAGTCATCCATGGCTGCTGTGTGTTCAGCAGAGAAACCTGAATCTGAGACGCTTCATTTCCCCTTTCCCCATACCCGCCATCCTTCACTCCCTCCCTCTTTTTCTTCTTCTTCTTCCCTTTTCTATCTTGTTTTCCTTTAAGAGAGCTGGATGAGTTGTGTCCTCCCCCTTTCCCTCCCTCTCTCCCTTTCCCTCCTTTTCTGTCAATAACCAAACCTTGTGGATGTTGTTTTATACGCTCACTGCTGTTGCATAATGTGAATATATTAATGTGCTGGCATCAGGACTAGGAAGGCTATTGTACTATTTTGTGTCATGTTAAGCAGGAATGGACCTGAGCTATCGGCGGCCATATTCAATTTATGTCAACTACTTTATGTTTTTAAAGTTATATTTAGCGCATCTCCAAACCAACTAGGTCTAATTGTGTAAGTTGTAGCCTGAATGTAAATGCTGTCAGTTAATGAGAGTTAGACCTGGATGGTTTGGATATAAATATAACATTAACAACATAAAGTAGTTGACTCCAAGGATTATTTTGGTTTCCATTTTATTTTTTGTCCAAAGACCAGTTGATTCTGCCATTGTTTACACCTGCTTCACAGTTTATTCCACACAGTGTTTCCCACCCAGAGTATGATGTGAATCAATAAGGTGAATTCCCTCCCTCCCTTCATCCTTCTCTCTCTTCCCTGGTGTAGATGCTGCTTCCCTCTCTCCCCTTGTTTCCTTCCCTCCTCCTCCTCCTCCTCCTCCTCCTCCATCCCTACCTGGTATCGGTGCGGCAGAGATGCGTCAGTCGAGTCTTCCTGGCACCCGCGGGCTCCAGCAGGTAGAGGCAGGAGTGGACCTGGGCCCTCACCCCCTCCACCGGCACCTCAGGGTGCTCCGTGGACACAGAGGACAGGTACAGAGCGCCTAATGACGGGTCAGACTGCCAGGTCCTGGAGAGGAGAGAGGAGGGTGAGGAAGAGGGTGGAGGTGAGATTAGAGGAGCGCTGAGCGAGAAGAGAAAAATAAAGTGATAGAAACTGGCTACTTTTACATGCACACTAACAGCGACTATTCCCAGTACTCTGATTACGATAATAATGCCATTAAGCTGTTTATGCGATTCTGTGAAGTGATCCATTCCCTAATAATCTGATTTACGTGACAAAAAACTGTCCAGTAAACATTTTGATAGATGTTGATGTAATGACCTGCGGTAACATTGAAAACCAGCGCCTGTAAATACAGCGCCAAAATGAAAGTTAACACGACGTCTGTAGCCGTCCAAAGCTTCTGCCTGCATCGTTTTGTGAAATCGGGACCTTGCTATCAGCTCAAAATGCCAAAGCTGTTTTAATATAATTGTTCAAGCTGTGATTAAGGTGTATACATGTTACTGGCCTCTGTTAATGCCAGTAAAATCGGAGTACTTTGGAGTGCTTCCTCTACAACTAAGAGCATAATCACACTAACAGTCAGAGTATGGTGTTTACATGGGTCCTGCTGTACACATTATTGTCTTAATTACACTGTTTGTATGCATGTAAACAAGGTCACTGATGCTGTCTTTGCAGTCTCCTTGCATGAATGTTTTATTCCAAACTGTTCATGTGTGTTTCTTCTTCATAGCTAATTCACGGTTCATCTACAGCGATAGAAAGGAAGAGGGAATATCAGAGAAATGCGCAGCGTGACGCGGGCCAACTGCAAACACAGATACAGTCATCTGTCTTCAGGGGCGGATTAAAATTTCATCAACCCTCTACAATCTGCTGCACGAAAAAAAAAAAACACACACCCACCCGCCCGCTCGGTCCTAAACTGACTGAAACTGAACAGCTAGAGGAGTATTGGGCCTGGGCTCTCTGTCCCGCTGAGCGGACGCAGCAGGTTTGCGACCCACAGGCCCGTGAAGCCCGGGGCTCGCCGTGCCTCATTACCTGAGCAGCAGGTGCTCCTGGGGGAGCCGGGAGCCCAAGCCGTGGCTCGGGCCCTGCAGGAGGCAGCGGTACACCTCGCTGTCCTTGGATACGGTCTGGATCACGGCGGCCTGGCGGAGCGTCCCGTCCCACAGCCCCTGCTCCCTCTGCAGCCGGTGGAGCAGCTCCTTCTGGGGGGCGTCGACCTCCACGCTGCCCCGCCACAGCCACAGCGGACAGCCGTCGTCCATCTGGAAAGGAATTGTTGTTTTTGTTTTTGTTTCTGTTTATTGGATAGCTTACAGTGGAGAGAGAGAGGGATTTGAACCCATGACATCACACCTTAGCCACCGGGACGCCCCAGTACACACTCTCCTATAAGAACAGTGCTTAGTTAGTTGGTTTCTTCCTTCGTCCCTTCCTTCTTTCCTTCCCTTCCTACTTTCCTTCCTTAATTCTTACTTATTTTATATTTGTCATGTTTTTTCTTCCTTCCTTCCTTCCTTCCTTCATCTCCTCCTTTCCTCTTTTCTTTCTCAATCAGAGGTTTGCTCCATCCTTCGACCTTTCTTTCCTTCCCTCTGTCCTTCTTTCTTCCCTTCCTTGTCTACTTTCCTTCCTTCCTCTTTTCTCTCTCAATCAGAAGTTTGTTCCATCCTTCGTCCTCTCCCTCCTTCCCTCTTTCCGTCTTTCTTCCCTTCCCTGCCTACTTTCCTTCTTCCTTCATTCATTCTTTCCTTCTCTTTCTTCCTCTTTTCCTTTTTTCTTTCAGTTTTGTTCCTTCCTTCGTCCTTTCTTTCCTTCCTTCCTTCCTTCTTTCTTACCTTCCTTACCTACTTTCCCTCCTTAATTCTTACTTTCTTTATTCTTCCTTGATTCATTCTTCCTTCCTTGTTTGCTTAATTTATTCATTCTACCCTCTTTTTTCCTTCCTTCTTTAATTCATTCTTCCTTCCTTCCTTCATTCATCCCTCCTCTACTTTCTTCCCTTCTTTCTCTCTTTTTCTTTCTTAATTCTTCCTTCCTTCACAGCAGGAGGCTCTATACCCCGCCTCTCTGAATGTCTCTCTTTCTCCCTCCCTCTCCCGTTCATCCCTCCGTTCACCTTCTTGAAGGCCAGCTCCACCTGGTCTGGGGCGGAGTGGCTCTCCCAGCCTCTGCTCCTCTCCCTGGCCTCCTTCAGGAGCCGCTGGGTGCTGAGCTCCAGCCTGCTCCTCCTCTCCTCCTGCTCCTCCTCTCCTCCGCTCGGGGCGGGGGACGCCGGGCCTCCTCCCTCCCCAGAGAGCGAGTCCTCTCCGGGGCCAGAGGCACTCAGACCCTGGCCCGGCCAAAACTCTGGAAACTAGAGAGACGTTGGCACAGGTTGGTACAGTGTGATGGAAACTGGTTTCAATATGGAAATGACACTTAACTTCACATAACTTAAAATTTTGTATTTTTCTTTTGTATTACTTTAATTGACAAGTAATAATTACATTGAATAAGTTATTTGTTACTTGTTCAGATTGTATTCATGATTTAGATGAAGATCAGACCATGTTTTAGGAGCAATTAAAGTAGGAATCCAGATTTCTCCAAGAGGTTTACAAACTTTTTGTCATAACTGTATGTTCTTGTTTTTTGCAGTTATGGGTCAGGATTATCAAATATGAATCATGGGCTGATAAAGTTCCTTGCCATCACTCATTATTTATGCACTCATCTACATGTTTTTAATAATCACAGATTTAGTCATGCGAACATGGGAGCATAAATTATCATTTTGGTTGAGTTAAACCTCAGTGGGCGGAGCCAAAGAACAAGTTAGCTAACTGTCAAACTTGGTGGCAAAGAAGGAACACTGCTCAACATATTAAAAAAAAAATTCTGCCTTCAGAGCCATTCTGCCTCTGAGAAATGTTTGTAAAACTAAAAATCCAATCTGCTTAATAATCTTGTTCGGTGTGGTACCTGGAAGAGCCGCAGGGCCTCGCTGACCATGTTGGCCAAACCCTGGGTGGCGGCCAGGTTCTCGCTCAGGTCCCTCTGGTCCGGACGGCCCAGGCTGTACTTCCTGTGGCTCGACCTATAGGAGCGAGACAGGAAGGAATCAGCATCGCATTTTCCAGTTATCAGTGGATTCGTGTGGCGCGGCGTGCCTAGTGGTTAGACAGACTGTCCTTGAACCAAATGGTCACAGGTTGGATCATCGCAATGTGTTTCCATCAACAGGCATGACACCTGTCAAAGTGTCTCTGAAGAAGAAGATGAACCCCCCATCCTATTAACTCACTGTAAGTCGCTCTCAATACGAACGTCCACTAACCCTCTAAAATTATGGAAGAGAATAAAATGTGCTGTTTCTTCTGTTTTGAACATACAGATTTGGACACAACAGAAGGAAAGAACGACACCATGTCTTAACCCACTGAGTTAATTAAGCAAAAATGACGGGACGGGATGAGGGAGTATCCGATTCGGACAGAAGGAAAGCGTGGCATTACGGTACATCATTACTTTTATTGTTTTAATTGTTTAACCCTCTGTGGAGAGTGACAGGAAAGGGGAAGACGGCATGACATGCGACACGGGTCATGAGCCAGAGCGGTGTGAGCTTCGCAGTACGGATATGTGCCAGTCAGCCGAACCAATTATTATTCCAAGAAACAGGAAAGAATCAGCAGCAGTGCGTCACAATTACTGGAACTGACAGATTCAGGTTATTTGGACTTGTTTTTTTTTGTTGGATCGCTGAGGTTTACTGGAAACTGACAGATTCAGAAGTAACACAATGAAAGAGTTGTTTCCCTTCATTTTATTTGATATTGTCCTTTCATGTTGTATTGTGTTTTTGAATGTGTGTTTGTTAATGAAATGCAATTAGGGGCATTGGAATTTACCGGAGGGAATTAGGCGTTTGCGCGGTTCTCCGAAGAAAGGAAACGAGAAAAGAGCAGGCTCGATCGTGGGAGTACAGCGACACCGATACATGAATTCATAAATAAATAAGTCAGAGTGATGAGTCATATCAAAGCAGGTGAAAACAGAAAAGTTGAGATTTCGTGGTTCCACAGGGCAGACAATTTTTTGCCACAGCACATCCTACGAAATTAGGCTCGTGTCGCCTTTCTGGTGTCACACACACACAACCGTCATCTCTCCCACACACCTGCGAACAGGCCCGGGTCGCAGGGGTAGTTACACAATACATTTTAAAAAAGCGGTGCGCTCTGTCAAAAGCAAAGCCAAAAAAAAACACACGCGGGGCGAAAAAGCCGGCGAGATGAGATTTCATAGTTTCACAGAGGAAGACGATTCGCCGCGACAATCCGTGGGAGAACAGTGTGTAGCAGTCAATTTCCCGAGTTATTGTTCCCAACAGAAAGTGTGACGTGATTTCTGACAGGCCGGCGGGCGCCGCTGAACCTGGTTTCCAGTGGATGGGAGGCACAGAGCGCAGATTGTGTCATGATGTCATTTCCATCAAGCGCCCTGTCAGCCTGAAGGGGGAAAACGGTGGGAAGGAAAAAAAAGGAGAGGGAGATGAAAACGAGAGGGACGCGGGAGGAAGACGAGCGAGGTGAGGAGGGTATAGGAGAGGGAAAGTTAGTGACAAGGGAAGAGAATTGAGGCAAGATGGATTACAGGAACGAGCAGAGAAAGCAAGGGATAGAAGAGAGAGAGGGAAAGGAGGAGGAAGGTGTTGGCGAGACTGAAGGTGACGAAGATGAGCGGAATTGGAGGTGGGGGCGGAGGAGAGAAAGGAAGTGAGAGAGGTGATGTGAAGGGAAGGAGGAGAGTGAGAGTTGAGGAAGATGAGGAAGGAAGAAGTGAGTGACAAGAAGGGAGAGGATGGAAACAAGATGGATTACCAGAGCTGGAGAGAGAACGGAGGGGGTAGAAGGTTAAAGCGGGGAAAGAAGAAGGGAGCAGTAATGGAAAAGGAAGAGGGAGGAGAGGAGGAAGAGGGCGTTGGCAAGAAAGAAGAGGATGAAGACCAGAGGAGGAAAGAGATTGGAGAGAAAGATCAGATGGCGTATGATCACCTAGGAGACAGCTGGACAATGGCAGGATGTGTGGCGCAGTGTGTGTGTGTGTGTGTATCTTTTTTATCTTTTTGCACTGTCTTTTTAAATGTGATTTTAATGCACTTTCACTTTTTCTATCTTATTTTTCTTTTATTCATGTAAAGCACTTTCAATTGTCCATGTGTATGAAATGTAATATGCTATATAAATAAACTTGCCTTGCCTTACAAGCTACCACTAGCTTCTACTTGTGTGTAAATCATGTGTTTAGAGCAACATCGTTATGATTAGCTAACCAGATAGCATGGTCAGCTAGCTAACAAGCTGACTGATCAATCAGATATATCACTTGTGAAAAAAAAGCACAGAAATTAACTATTCCTATTCAATTCTGTTGAGACGGACAAGCTGAACGTTTAGAAACACAATCAGCTGTTGCTAAAGAGCTGTGGACCTCCAATATGGCTGCCAGAGGGAGTGTTACATCATCCTAAAGCCCTCTATAGAGAGAAAGTTAGTGTGTGTGTGTGTGTGTGTGTGTGTGTCAGTAGTAGAAGCCTGTACTGGTAAATCCATGTGTGAATGTGTGTGACTGTTAGCGTGAAGCAAAGATCATATGTGTTCAGTCAACTTTTCCTGGGTAAATAATAGGAGTAAAAATAGAGTGTGTGTGTGTTTTTTGTGTGAGAATGTGTGCGAATTGTGCAAGTGTATTTTTTAGAAGTGTGTGTGTGTGTGTGTGTGCCTATGCTTGATATTGTGCATGTGTCGAGAGTGAGTGCATGTGTCAGATTGTGTGTGTGTACGCATGTATCCACACAGTGTTGCATTGAGAGCAAATACATTTTCAAGAGCGTGTGTGTGTGTGTGTGTGTGTGTGTGTGTGTGTGTGCCGAGCTCAGATAAGCAGCCTTCAGAAATTGATGGGACTGAGCGCGAGAACTGCTGCCTCACTGCTGCAAAGCACGACCGTATCCTCATAATAAAGTTCAAAGAATAAATGAACATTTTCTTGCCACGCTGTCGCCCCGTCTCCCTGTCGCTCTCTTTCTTTCTCCCTCTCTCTCTCTCTCTCTCTCTCTCTCTCTCTCTCGTTCCCTCCCCAACGGGTATCCAGCAAAAAAAAAAAGCTGATGAATTGTAGAATATATCTCTCATATCAGAGGGTGAAATTAGGGCCAGATGGGAGATTGGTCAGGGTTATGTAATGCGCTCTGTGTGTAAACTGTGCTGACAGCTTTTCATTACAACACAGGAAAGAAGAAAGAAAGAGCGAGTCCCGGCTGGAGCGGAGCCAGCGTTGATGTAATCTGTGGGAACTGAGGACTCTGGAAACTTAACGTCCGATGAAGCAACGAAAAGAGGAAGAAAAACACATTCCCTATGCATCTGAATGGAAACCTGCAGTGCGACAGTGGACACATTCAGGCACACGCACACAAACAGGACACACATTCACGTATAAACTAGTGCCGATTTTTGAATAAGTGCAGGCTGAGATTTAAAAGTGAAGCATGATACAAATGAGCCGATATCCTCTGCTTGTTAAAGCTCAGCGTAGTCGTAACAAAATCCACACAGAGATGCACTGAGATGCACAAAGGATGCAAAGAAAACCGTGCAATTAGATAGTCTAGTGATGATGTTTCCCATCTTTCCTTGCACATTAAGAATTTTGACAAAATATCGAAAGTAGTACTATATTAAAGCTGCACTAGGTAATTTTTTTAATGTAAAAATAGACCCGTCTTATCAGCCTAAATCACAAGGTGGAGCTGTAATAGAGAATAATTAAGAGAATTAATTAAGATGCCAAATTCAATTCTGGTGACAAATCAAAACTTAAGAGCAAAATACAAGTGTTCTGATGTCATGTTTCATGATTTGTGGCCATTTGGCAGATCTGAGTTTTAATTCTGCAAACATTTCTCAGAGGCAGAAATTATTTTATTATTTTATTATTACTACCTAACCTAGATAACTTATTATGGCTAGATTGTATTTTTTCAGTTATTAGCAAGAGCGCTAGTCTTCATAATATTAGCTTCCTCCTCTCTTACTCCTCCGCCCATTGAAGTTTAACTCAACCAGTCAGATTATTCCTACTTCCAGAGCAGCTCTGCCTCTGAGAAATGTTTATATAACTAAAACTCCAATCTGCTGCCATCTGTGTCACTCTGGGAGGAAAAATAACTCAGAGCAATCAAGAGATCTTAGGTCATCATAAATAAAAATAAATCAAATTGACACACAATCAACTCACTCACACACACACACACACAGTCAGCTACACATAACAGCAGAAATCTTATGCAACTGCTCTCAAGTCTTACATAACTTTGACAGTGTGTCACAGAGCTCCACCCCTCTGCTCCTCCCCCTCTCTTAACCCAACACCCCCCATCTCTCTTCACTGAGGTTCTGTTCCAAAATGAGATTTCCATCATTGACTTTTACAAAACTATTTGATAGCACAAAACCGAATTTTCAGTAGGTAACTTAAGTCGTTTGTTGACAGAGTCTGAAGCTGCAGCTAGACCTTATGGAAACAAAGTGCAAGTGACATTTCCCATTTTTTTCACATTAGCACATATTGCCGTTGAGGCAGTGCTTTTTCTACCAGAAGAAGCGGATAGTGTGACACGGGCCCTGACTCGAGCCACAACGTCCCGCGCTCCCCTCTCCTCCCACGCCACGCTCCTTGGGCTGCGGCTCACCTGGCCGCGTTGGCGTCTCTCTTCAGGGCGTTGAGGTGGAAGAGCGACGGCGCCAGGCAGACGGCGATGTTGGTGGGAGTCATCTGGTTCTCGTCCACGCAGGCGACCACGTCGCGGAGGAAGAACAGCAGCGTCCGCAGCGCCTCCCTGTTCTCGTCGGGAAGAAGCAAGATGGCCGCCTGAGCCGCCACCAGCTGCTGGTCCTTGGGGAAATCTGCGGACACAGAGGTGACGGGTTAATATTTTAATCTGTTTACATGAACCATTGCATTCCGAAATGAGTTATCGAATGAGAAACTACAGATGATGATTTCTTTCCCCTCTGTTTTTCCTTCCATAATGGTTTCATTCCTAAAAACTGAATGGGATTTGGGCATTAAGACTTCCTTCCTTCCTTCCCTTAATAATTTGACAAATTCAAGAAAAGAATAATTTAGGTAAGTCCTGGATGTGGTTCCATCATGGTTCAGGTTCCTTTGGCCTAAATAACAAGATGACAGGCATCAAATGCAAAGATAATAACTTTAAAATTGTCCCATAGCGATTTTGCCATCAAGCCGGCCGTCATCATGCAGGAGTTGGTGCTGATGATCGGAAGTCGGGATTCAACCAGTCAAACTTAAAAAAAGCAGATAGCTAACAACATGTTGAGTGGAATAAAAAGGCGTTGTGTTGTTTTCCCTGCGCTCGATAGTTCCATCTGCTTCTCACACACAGACACCTGAACGGAGCGGCCTGATCCCGGGAGGTGTTGCACAGTAAAGACGTTCGGTGGGAAGAGATCTGTCAAACCAGAACAAAAACACACAGGCAAAAAGGATCAAGGTGATATTTGATCGTTTCACAAGTGGGATGGGAGAGAAATCCATTGAGCAGGAGGGGAGGGGAGGGGAGGGGAGGGGAGGGGAGGGCCGCCCCGCCGCAGAGAACTTCATGAGTCTTAGTGTCTCATGGTCAGTGTTGGGTTTAACGCCTTACAAAGTAATGCCTTACTGTAATCACATTACTTTTCCCCAGTGGTGGGTAGAGTACTGAAAATCTATACTCAAGTAAAAGTACAATTACTCCCATAAAAAATGACTCAAGTAAAAGTGAAAATTACCATTTGAGAAACCTTCTCAAGTAAAAGTAAAAAAGTAACTGGTTAATAAATTACTCAAAGTACAAGTTACTTTCCATTTTAAGATTTTTTAGGGTGTGCGGGCCAGTGCAAAATAAAGAAAAAACAGCACTTTCTTAGCTCTTTATAAAACAGAATATAAGTCTGTATTTACAGACATTATCAAAGTAACCAAACCTATTACAGCCCCAAAATGCAGTAGATACCGAATACAATACAATTAATTCAAACTCAGATTTTCTGTTCTGTAGTATTACTCCCTGTACCAAAACCTCAGTCAATCAACTAGAGAATAAAAACTTCTTTCCATTCACATTTTTCATTTGGGGATACCCATTTGTTGGAAGCTGCCTCTTGTTCTGGGTTTTGCTCCGTCATCATCGCATCGTGGTCAAAAACCAGGTGGTGCTTAATTTTTGCGTTCCATTCTTCAGCCTCTTTATTGGTGTAATATCTATGGAAGATTCCCCTCGTCTTCTGCTGCCTTCAAGTCGGGTCGGAAATATCAGAATTACAGCAGAGCGACAAGAACGAGCCGACAAAGTGGTAAATATGACCCAGAAAGTCTAAAATTTAAAGCTGTAGGCTCTGTCTTTATTAAAAACCTTAACAGAAAGATTTATTGTCTGTCATTATTTAGATTCTTCTGCTGTAACGAGGCTTCGCTCCATAATATTTATCGACCCAATGAACGCAAGTAAGCCAAACACAATCGTTTTAAGGCATAATGCAAAAATAATGTGACGAGTAGAGTAACTAATTACTTTTCTCAGGGAGTAATGAGTAAAGTAATTCATTACTTTTAAGAAAAGTGACAAGTATTACCCCAACACTGCTCATGGTCTAACTTTGCAGCAGCTTTTCCTGGACAACAAAGAGTTTAAACATGTCGTTAGTATTAGTTTCAGTGGAGAATTTTAGTGTCACATGGTTGTTGACATTTTGGTGAGAAATGCTTTGCACACTGTAATTGTTAGTTAATTTATCGCATTTGACATTTCAAACACCAGCTCCTCATAATAATGATGTAATTATTATAATGAGAAATAATTTCATGCCCCTTTGTTATCTCACCTGCGCAAATGAGTAATTTGTGTCTCTTTTTTCTGTTTGTAATCAATTTGTGACTTTTTTAATGACCTCGCTTCTATGATTTCTCACTGAGACTCGACTACGTCAGGCTGTGTTTGTGGATTCAGCCATTTCAGCACAAACTCTGTGTCATTGTCTTTCACCTTGAAAACCTGAAACAATCACGGCCAAAACTTTATTAAAAAAGTTTTACATTATGTGGGAGGCACAAGTCTCGAGTTTTGGAAAATATGAGCTTATAGGTCTCTAGAGAAACTTTTCTTCTTCTCATGAATCGCCTCTATGTGCATAAACCTGAACTAAATCCTGCTCAGTATTTCAGCTGACGGAGATAAAAAGATGATAATATGTCCAGGATTGTATCTTCAATATTTTCATTTTCTTTTGCATACTTGAACTCATATGAGCGCTGGTGAGAGACGGCTAGTTTCATGTTTGAAGCGCCTTCAACAACAGATCGATTTAGAGATTTGCTGTCGGCCCGGCAGAGCGGGGTCAGGACAGAGACATCACATGTATCAAAAGGAATTACTACCTTTGTTTTTTTTTGTTTTTTTTCTTTTGTGGTCCATAATTTATTTAGAGATACACATCAACAAAGAGAAGAAAATGGTGGTATTTGTATAGCCAGGAGCGATCTGTAACCGAAAACTGGGTCTGCATCGCAACAGGCAGCATTTCCAAACTTGCTGACTCAAGAAAACACTGCTATCAGGAAGAGAGAGAGAGAGAGAGAGAGAGAGAGAGAGAGAGAGAGAGAGAGAGAGAGAGAGAATTGGAGGCTTCAGCTAAAATGTGAAAAATATTTGGAAGCAGTGCAAATGCATGCAAAGTCAATGGAAGGAGATGAAGGGAGCGCCTCACTCGGCTCCGGGCGGCGAAGAGACGTTCACTCAGCTGAAATTGTTCAAACTTGAGCGAGAAATTCACCTGCTGCAGCGGAGCGACTGCTGCTCAGCCTCAAGCAGGACTCTATCCAGGCGCCTGGTGCTTACAGCGGCAAAAAAAGTCACACGGGGTATCGACCGGCAGCGCTGACCAATGACATCTGCACAAAAAACTTTATAAAAGCGAGATTTCCCAAAGAATACTGCAGTTTTTCTGGCTGCCAAGCATGGTGCAGAAGGATTAAAGTAAAACGTGATGGAACAAAAAATAAAACGCTGAAGCAAAGTTTAGAATAATCTGCTTTGTCTCATCATTCCTCACCTTTTAAAGAGGAACTAAACCCCAAACCCAAATCTGTGTAAAGCCTGACATCTAATGGTAAGAAGCACGCTACTGAAATTGCCATCTGCTATTGGCTGATCTTTGGTGCCAGGTGATGTCGTTTTGCTACCGTTTGATCCCGTTCAGGGTGATTCTGCATTTTCATTGGCTGCTTACAAACGCCTGTCACACGAATGCACAATTAACTCTGAGAAGTTTTCGAGGAGAACGCACAGAATCGCCGTGTCGGCCAATAACAACCTGTAACTACCTTTTCTTTTTAAACTTCCTGTTTGCTGTCTGTTGGGGCTATTGAATGTGCCCCAGGTGGTGACATCACCTGGTACCAAAGATCAGCCAATAGCAGATAGCAATTTCAGTAGCATGCTTTTTACTAGTAGTTGTCAGGCTTTACACAGATTTGGGTTTGGGGTTTAGTTACACTTTAAAAAAAAACGTCAAGGAAGACGTCAGCGAAACTGTTGGTCTGTCTTCCTGCCGCCTTCTGTTGCGTCGAATGGTTTCATAAAATTTCGCTGCTTATTTTCCAAGGCAGGCGATGAAACTCGTGCGATCAAAGCGAAAAGAGTTTAACGTGACAGCAGTGCAGACTCACATTGGTAGATGTGGAGGAAAGACTCGCACAGCCTGCTGGTGAAGACGGGTTCCGGCAGGTCTCTGAAGTACTGCTTCACCATGTCGGCCACGTCGAACGCAGACTGGCCGTCGAAGGAGACGCCGTCCGGGTCCGACTCCACCAGGTCGCGCAGGTACTGGATCCGAGACTTGACCCCCGACTTCCTGAAGAGACCCACCTGAGAGGGAGGGAGGGAGGGAGGGAGGGAGGGAGGGAGGGAGGGAGGAGGAGGACGGGAGGCTGTTTACTCATAACTAGGCTGTTTGGTGGAAGAGTTAATATTACTGATCAACATTATAATAATAATAATAATAATAATACAATTAAATAAAAAATACTCAAAATACATATCAAATATTATTAAAATATATTATTTTAATAAAAACAAAATGTAAAAAAAAAAAAAGTTTTTCTTTTAATCTATTTCATTTAATCTCTTTTATCTATAGTTTCTCCATTCTCTTATTTTGCATTTTCAGTTTTAAGCAGTGGTAATTCTTCGTGATGTTTTACTTTTTAAATAATGAAATGAAAAGTTTCTAAATATCAAAAAATGTACTATAAAGAGCAGCCTACTGACACTCTAATGCAGAAAAGAAAAGAAAAGAAATAAACATCTAAGACAAAATTTATATAATAAATGTAGGGGGCCTAAGAGTTTTGCACAGTACTGTATGCGGTAGTATCATGAACATCGCCATACAAAAATGATGTATTATTGAAAAATAAAATAATAAAAATAATTGCATTCTTTCATTTTAATACAATGGTGTGTTACAGGTGTTTCATAAAGTCAACGCTGCAGCCTGAACAGCGCCTCCTGCTGTAAAATCACAGTAACCCACGGCGTCTGGTGGCGTTTTTCTCGGTTACCTGGTCCAGACACTCGCTCCTCAGGTACACCAGGGCTTTGAGGATGCTGGGAGGAAGAGGCTCGCCGGTCTGCTGCACGCTGAGGAGGAGGGGAACCCCGAACACCCGCCGGCCCTTCGCCTCCGACAGCTTCGCCTTCCTCGGCGGTTTAGGAACCGTCCTGCGGAGGATGGAGAAGCCGGTTAGATCCTGCTTTCCTCCGATCACAGAAACATAGTGAAAAGTTACGGAAATTGATATACGCTCATAAAATGTTTGCAAATGTCATGGGAATTTGTGATCATTCTTTTTCCAGCCAGTCAAGTGTAAAAAAAAAAAAATGCACAACTTGGCTGCTGTTGGATCCAGTTCCCTTTGAAGGACGAGCCAAATAACAAACACATTTTCTGATTACATAAGTCCTCACTGATTGCTAAAATGTGTGTGACATTCAAATCAGCTCTTCATGGAAGTTGATCAAAGGGGCACTAATTGAAGTTTCAATTAAAAATCGTGGTGTTGGGTAGTAGTCATGTTTAAAAAAAAAAGAGAGATCTCCTCTATATGACCGAAGATCACTCCACCAGAGACACACTTTCACCCCACAGCAGTCTGTGCTGCGGCAGAGAAAAATAGTTCAGTGATTTCCAGTGAAAGTGTGCGTAACAGTGCCATGAAATCAGAGCTAATTTGATTTTATGTACTTTTCCGTTTACTCTCAACTCCCCTGTAGAGCTACAAAAGGCTTTTTTGGAGATATTTCGACAAACAGTTTGCACTCGTTAGCAGTAAGAGGCAACGGAGCCAATATTCTCTGTGGGTCCAAGTAAAAGACAAATTATATGTTGGTCCAAAATCAATTAACTTATACTTTAAGAAGCCAATATTCTATTTGGCTGGTCATAATAGCGAGTTACAAACATGGCCTTCATCAAGGTATAATAGAAGTATTGGAAGCATCTTACATGTGCAACATCAAAGACTTACTGAAGCTTCAAAAACGCATCAGTAGACGACAGCGCATAATGAGCAGGTGAATAGAGGCTGTAAACATGCAGAATATGCAACGCATTTTGAGCTCAGTGCTCTTCCTCAGGACATTGAGCACTTCATCATAGTATCACATACACTCTTTTATACACACACACACTGGTTT
>NC_136007.1:3931010-4018510 GCF_048128805.1 Centroberyx gerrardi | reverse complement strand
AAGGTTGCACCCGAGCCATGAATAATGAATGAACTTCTAAATAGGCTGCCTGAAATATTTACCCTCCTCCCCGCCCACCTGCCCTCCTTTCAGCAGCCGCTCCCTTGAAGAAGAAGAAGAAGAGGGAAAGTTTCTCCATGCAGGTGTGTAGGAGCAAAGCATCTAACAATATCGTTGGCGCTTTGTTGGGTTTCCCCCCCCCCGCCAACAATCTGCTTTATTCCCTCGCATTAAAATCGCACACATCTCTTCTCCTCTTCCCTCTCCATCATCCATCCCCCTCTCCCCCTTCTTGTCCCTCCTCCTCTTCCCTCACTTTCCTCCGTCTCTCTCTCCTTCTGTCCGCTCATCTCACCTCTCTTCTTGTTCCCCCTTCTCTCCTCTCAACCTTCCCTCTCCTTCTCCCCTCTTTTCCATCCTTCCATCTTCCCTCCTCACCCCTTTCCTCATTCTCTTCCCTCCCCTACCCTCCCCACCCACCCACCCTCCTCCTCCTCCTCCTTCTTACCAGTTCCATCCTTGCTTGCTGGACGGAGAGTATTTGTCCATCAGAGCGGTGAGTTTGAGCAGAGAGAGTTTCTGCAGCAGCAGGAACTGGGAGGCGGACTGGTTCTCCACTCCTGGACTGGGAGGCAGGGAGGGGAGGCTCTGCTCGCTGCACCAGTGCAGCTGCTGGCTCACTCTGCTGCACACACAACAATACGGAGGTAAGGATACACACACAGACATATAGGCACACACACACACACAAACACACACACACATACACATGTAAACTAGGCCCTCATGCATAGAAGAAGTAGGTAGTAGGCAGAAACATAAACAATGCGCACACATACACACACACACATATATCTGTGCATGTGTATACACACAAAGATACATAGACAACGCACACACACACACACACACACATACACACACTCATACATGTACTCATAAATGTCCAGGGACCTGGAACTTTAAGCTTCAAATAATTTGGGCAGATTTCCTCGACCTGACTGTTGTTGCTAGGCAATATTAGCCAAAATTCTGCTTACTGGCTGGATGGAGTTGTTGTTGTTTTTTAACCATAGTTTACATATAGTATATACACACAGTATGCATATACAGTATTTATATTTTTTACAATTTAACACGTTACTTCTCCTGTTTGTGATGTGATGATCTTGTCTCTGTTATTGTCTTTTTCATTCCCTGAACTGTTTCTAACCATGTTTTATGCAGTTTTATTTGATGGGAGGGGTGGAGGGGCGGGACTGTTCAAAAATCTGTGATGGTTTCGTTGGGAGTTCATGTCATGGGGACTTTAACTCTGGTCGTGTTCCTCTCTTTCCGTTACACACTGAGCTCTCTCACCTGCTGCCAGGTTGCGGCGATCTGGTCTTCGCCTCTTCTCCGTCCACAGAAACCTTCTCACACGCCTCCGCCTCCTCCTCCTCCTCCTCCTCCTCCGTCTCCTGCGGACGCTGCACCTCCAGGTGGATGTGGCTGGGGGAGGAGGGGCAGGGGGAGGCGGCCGAGGAGCCGGGGAGGGCAGGGGAGTCCCGGGACGAAGAGGAGGAGGAGGAGGAGGTGGAGGAAGAGGAGGAGGAGCCTCTCTGACAGTCGTCCTCCGACAGGTTTTGGGACCAGGAGGAGACCAGCTGCTGCAGGTCGCTGATCCGCTCCATGACGCTGTCCAGAGCCGAGAAGACGTCCTCGTCCGTCATCAGCCGGCTCACCTGGGAGGGGAAAGGAGTTTGGGAAAAAAATCAAAGGGGAATTCCATCGAAAGTGACTGATAGCATTGTTAGCATTCCTCCATGAAAACCAATGGCTACTTGGAAGCTTAAGAGATACTGTAGCTTACAGCAAACAGTACCGATTGGTTTGAATGAGGAACAAGTCATGAACCTCAAACAACCACAGGCAAACTTTCACATCCGTTGCTTCAAGAGACAACTGACAAAAATCAATACTTAGGTTACTCAGCACAATTAAACGTTTTTGTAAAATGATCCAAGATTTTTCCCATCTGTTTTCTGAATTCTAGGTGACAAGCTCAAGAAAAAATACAATCCAATGGCGTCATTGAAATGTAATGACATTGGCTCTTAAACATTTCAGAGTACATGCTCCTCTACTTTCTCATCAGGTGATCCACCTAGATCCTGGTAGATGTTAAGGTTTTGCAAATTCAGGATTTCATTCGAAAACACTCTGTATCCATTTTGGAGGAAAGTTATCACCTGATTTCTCCAAGCTTCAGAAACAGAAGTGATGGTTTCTCAACTATTTTCTAAGTAGACCTTAGGATAGCTCATAACTTTAATAATATTTAATGATGATTCTTACTTGGCAGCAATCACTTGCCAATTTTTATCCACTTCAAATATTAACTGAATTAAAGTAATGAATATCAGAGATGATTGAAGAGCTTCAGTCCATAATGAGATATCCACCATTTGATATCCGCACTCACAGAATGATTTCTGGCTTGATGGAATAACTTAGTATGGGATATTATTGAAAAATGACCTCACTGAGGAGCTCAGGCCAGCAGAATCAATATCCGCTTTTGAATCAGCTCCTATTTTTATAGACTTGCTTTTAGGTGATGTCTTTAAATATATATATATGTAATGTTTTACCATTATATGTTTTATTTACCTTTATTTTTAACCTTTTATTTTGTGCTGCCTTCTTGTTTTACCCGTTTTAATTTGAGTGTGATGTTTGCATTTATTTGATTGATAAAACAACACTGCATTAAAGGTGCAATAAAAACAAGATTTTTCTTGTTCCATAGCACAAAATGGCCATAATATATCTGCGGGGGGTTGATAGAGTTGCTGATCAATACCAATGATGCTTTAAAAACTCACTTTCTGGCTTGTTCACTGTTTTGCAACAAAAACTCTCCATTGGACTTTCCAGACTCTCCCAGCCCCCCTTAGTCGCTGATAGAAGTTGATTAAGTAAAATGAATTAATGTTTAAAATGAATTAGCGCTATCCAAATAAAACGGATAATTATAATAAAATTGTAATTTAAAATAATGACTATTATATTAGCTCTTTACTCAAAAGAGACATTAGAAGATCTAGTCATCTGTTTCGTTTTGTGAAATATTGGAAAATGCACATCAGGCCACATTTTTTTCCCCTTTAAAAAGGAACATAAAGTGTGAACCTTCAGTCTCGGTCATGTGACCCACCTCCGTCTCCTCGCCCGTCCGTTCTGCATCTCTGCCGCTCCCGCCGCCGCCGCCTTCGTTCCCACAGAGCGGCTGGTCCGGCACGTTGTCGTAGATGCTGACCCGGTGCTCCAGTGCGGGGAGGGGGCCGGGCACGCCGACATCGCAGGAAGAAGAATCATCGGTCGCCGGCGACGCCAACGCGCTGCGGCGGCAACTGCTTCGCCCCCGGTAACCGTGGAAGCTCCCGGTCCTCCAGTTGACGGAGGGGCTGTCGGTGACGGGGGACAGGACGGCGTGTTTGTGGGTGAGCGAGGTGGGGAAGGTTCCCGGTTTGTGTCCGTGAGGAATCTGGAAGACCAGACTGTCACCGCTGCTGTTGTTGTTGTTGTTGATCTGGTTCCTGTAGTCCTGAAGGGGGTGAATGGAGGGATGGGTGAGGGTTAACATGGATGAGTGAAGGAAGAAAAGAAAGCAGGAGCGAAGGAAGAAAAGAAGGAAAGCAGGAAGGATGGGAAAAAAGGAAGGAAGGATGCATGGATGGAGCAAAAGAATACATTTGGGGAGAAAGAAAAGAAAGAAAGGAAGAAAAAAGAGACAAAGTAAAGAAAGAGGGACAAAAGGAAAAAGGAATGAAGAGAGAGAACTACTAGCTGTTTAGCATGCAAATAAACTTTCCATCTATGTACATAACATAACACTATCCACCAAGTGCCAATAGCGGTAAAATTTGTCTTTGGGGTCGCCTGCCACACTGGTGTAACTTTTTGAGACATTTGAACGCCTCGGTTATATCCAGTCTTTGGTCTTTGCCTTCTCTCAAATTGTCCCTGCTGGCCACCGTACTCTCTCTCTCTAACTGTGATAAAAACAAAGTAAAACAATGGCTCTGTATCAAAACACGCAAACTTATTCTCTGGTTTATCTGCTGTCTGGATGACTGGATGTCTGGACAAAATAGGACTGAAACAGGGCAACATATTTCTGTGGTTAGTGGTTAGTGGTTATTTTTGCTGGTAAAAATAATTCAGATTTTTCTTAATTGACACCCTTCACAGAGGTGGAGAGAGTCCCACGGTTATTTTTGGACACCAAACACTGAACCATGAGGGACTGACCTCTGTGCCTCTGTGGAGCAGCAGCCCCTGGTTCTGGTGGTTCTGGTTGTTGTCGGTCATTCCGCTACCGACCCCGATGGTCCGTTTGCAGTTGCTCCTGACCCGGGTGACGGGGCTGGGCGTGCTGACGGCGCTGCTGCTCTCTGAAGGACTGCCGCTGCTGCTGCTGCTGCTGCTGCTGCTGCTGGCGCTGTGGGGCGACGAGGGCGACGACGAGGCCCGGCTGCTGGGCCGACCCTGCAGACTGGAGACGCCCAGGTAGACAGAGGACTACTGTTAGAGGGGTCTATGTGTCATTTCTGGTCCGATGCTGGCCTCTATCGTTCAGCGTTGTCATGACAACGACACTGCCCTCCGTAGAGCGAGACCATCATCAGCATGGTGGGCAGGTTGGACTGTTTCACAACCAACAACAATGAACCTTCTGTCATGTTTTACCCAGTTAGCGCACTTTTTTTGTTCTACGGACGCTTGCTGTGATCAGGATCATGACATCACCACGATTCCTGCTGTCTGTGGGTTTTTGGAACATATCGAAGGTAAGAAGTCGCTATTTTGTGTGTGAAGTAACTTATGGGCCGGTCCATTAAAATTAAAACAGTTTGGAGGATTATATACATGCCGAATTTACCAGAACACCCTACCGATTAGTAATAAAGTCTCAAATTATATTTTATGATGTGAGTTTATGCCGATAATTAAGGCAAAAACAAATTGCCTGATTTTTGAATGGACCTTGGTGCTGTAGAGGGCCTTCAGCCTCGACCGCTCCCGTGTCTCTGCGGCTCTGCGGCTGTTCACTTTGTTTCACTCACTACCATTCAGAACCTCTGCTGATATTTACTAGTTATTTTATGCTTCAGTAAAGCAGAAATATTACACATTTAACATTTAAAGCTACACTAGAGAATACACTACAATAGATACGAGCAGAGTTTCCCACACAGTGTTCAAAATGGCCGCTGTGGGAATGAGAACAATTCTCACCTTGCGGGGCACTGAAGCCTCCTCAGCCTGTCCTCCTCCATGGGCCCGTCCTGGACCAGAACCGGCCCGCTGATAACCAGCCTGGCCCGGCTCCCACTGTGACTGCCGCCGTTGCTGCTGCCGCTGTGTCCGGGGGTGGGCGGCGTGGACGTCCCCCTCAGCCTCAGCTTCTCCATCTTCCTCAGCAGACTGGTGCCCTTCTTCCTGGGCGGTTTGTCCGGGAAGCAACGCTCGGCCTCCAGGCTAAAGGTCGACGACCCTCCGCCGCTTCCGCCAGGAGAGGGGGGTCTGCTGAACGAGGTGTCCAGGGACGGGGTCTTGTTCGTGGAAGAGCAGCGGGAAGAGCTCCTGCTGGTCTCCTGGTCGTCCGTGGTGCTGGTGGCGGTGACGGCGGTGGTAACTGGGCCTCTGTGACTCTTGTGGCGCCCGTCGTGGCCTTCGCTCTCGGTGCTGCTGGAGCTGTGGATGGAGCAGATGTCGTGGCGGTCGCCGGCGTCACACAGAGACACGTCCTGCGGCCCGGTGGGACTGTCGGACGAGGGGAGGAAGTCCAACGGGGAGTCGAGGCGTCGCCAGCGCCGCGTCCGCCTGTCGTAGCTCCATTTGGGGCTGATGGCGCAGGAGTCTTCCTCATCGCAGTCCTCTCCCTGGGGGTTGAAGAGGATGGAGTGTTTAGACACACACATTCACACACCTGCACTCAGCTGCATACAGACAAGACAAAAACATGGTGCACAAACATTCAAATTGGACATGTAGTGACACTTGGGCAAACAGAGGATGGACTTTCTAGGCATGCACAAACACATGCTCACCAACACTAATACCTGTACACACACACACACACACACACACACACACACAAAGATGTATGCAGGAACACATTCACACACACAGACAAAATCATACAGAGCCCCTTTACACCTGGCGTTAACATGCATCAGATAATGTAATCAAATAGCACAAAAATGCATAAAATCCAGGTGTAAATCTTGATGCATTGAAGATCTGATTATCCAAAGCACTTCTGGAGGTCAGACAGGCATTTGGTCACGTTAACAACAAAATGTAAATGCGGTACGTCTGAAATTCACACACAGGAGCTACAGTATGTGTACAGAGATTACATTTTGTGCGTGGATCCAACCAGGATGCACACGCAAAACAAAGAGGCTATACCGGAGACCGGTTTCAATGCCAGGTGTAAATATAATCCAGCTCCATCAGATCTAGACACAATCTGGATATGAGACACATATTTATGCAAAGGGGGAAATGGGGACATAGTTATTCTGAAAAAAAAAAAAAAAAAGCAGTCCTCTACAGAGCCTATTAACACCGAAATACAAAATACCCTCCAAAAAAGAGAGAGAGAGAAGAGCGTGTTTCTCAGATCCTCAGTGCCTAAAACAAAAAATCTGCATGATTAATTCTCGCCAAACTTTCGGCTTTTGAGTCTCCTTCTCTCCTCTCTCCCGCTTTCTTTTCTGCTGCAGGACTTCCCTTTCTCCCAGACAGGGAAACTAGTGAGAGAGACAAATCGGGGAGGAGGAGGAGGAGGACCTATCATTTGGTATCAGTCAAAATCGGTGGTGGTGGTGGTGGTGGGGGGGGGGGGGGTGTGATGGTTAAGTCTGCCATGTTTGAGTTTGTCGCCGTTGGCTCTCCCTCCACTCACCCTCCGCTTTGATCTCCTGGGCTCCAGCCTCATCTCCACGCATTTGTTTAAAGTGCTTAACCTCCTGGATGGAAAAGAGCAAGCAGAGAGGAAACAGCATGGCGGTTAGACGAGCACAGGAAGAAGAAACATATATATTAGCCTATATTATCATCATATGTTGTCATATCCGTATCATCACAATATGGTGTTGTACGCTGCAGACATACACATGAAGAGTTTTGTTCCTCTTACAAAACAAACAAACAAAAAATGATGGTACTTTTTAAAGGGTAGAAAGGTTGGAAAAACACGAACAATTTAACAGACTGGATCCTCTATATTTTAGAGATCTTGAATGATGAAATTCAGCCAGGTAATGATTTTTATTTGCAAAATCGATATACGGATATATATATTTATAAACAGACACAGACACACACACACACTGGTGAACTTAACATGCACATGCACAGGAGAAGCAGGGAGCCGGTGAAGTGCAGCGGTTCATTACCTGCAGAGCGAATCGAGAGCGTCCTTATCCAGGAAGTGGTGATCACTCTTCGCCCACTCCAAGTCAATGGGGAACCTGCAGTCTGACAGACACATGAGAACGTGCGTTAGCCCGGGGCGCCGGCTAGCTGTCATTCAGCAAACATTTGGATTTACTCTGCATCACCTTGGACTTGGAGGATTAACTAGCCTCATATTTACCTTTGAATAATTGCACGTACTGAGGGAAGCCGGCCGCTCTCAGCCAATCGCAGGCCTCCTTGGCTTCAATCTCTGCAAACAGCAAGGAAAACATCTTATTTAATTATGATCATTTCATGCTCCGGCCGTTTTAAGAGGGCAAATATTTGCTCTTAATCAGTCGCCTGTGTTTAAAGTTTAATTACATTTGCATTTGGTTGTAAAAAAAAAAAAAAAAAAAAAAAAAAAAAAGATACAAACATAGGGAGAAAAATTGGAAGCGGGCCCCCGTCACGTAGAGGCTATTAATTATCTGCGACTCTTTGGAAGAGGCCATTCTAATTACCGCTAATTGGCTGACTGGGGATGGGAGCTTATGAGAGAGAAGAAGAAGAAGAAGAAGAGAGGTTTTGGGTTTATATAGCTCTCTCTTTCCCGCTCTCTCTGCCACCAGCTTTCATCCTCTCTCCGTGTTCCTCTTCTATCCATCTGCCTTCGCCCGCTGAAGTCGCGGCATTAAACAGCAACATCAGGGACAGATGGCGGGATAAAACGAACGCACCCATGCACTCCTTTCTGTTAAAGTGGTAGCCGTTTTATCAAGGCCATTAGAAGGAATGCGTGCAAATACTTGAAGATAATACCTGATGATAATGGCCCCCCACACACACTCATGATCACAGATGTGCATCCACACTTAGGCCTATACAAGAAACACATATAGAAACAGGCACACACACACACACACACACAAATTGCACATAAGACCACATGCCCCTGCAAACACCTACACACTTAGACACAATACCTGTCTCTACAAATACACACACATACAGCAACACACACAATAGATTAACAGTCACACAGTAGCTGCATTTCCATCCAAGTATTTTTATGCAAATTATGATGCACAGAATTAGAAAAGCTGAACGGAAACAGCAAATTTTGAAAAAAAAAAAAAAAAGTACTCAGTGTTGCAGAAAAGCATTCACACAGTTTTCTGTTGATAAGGAGAGTATGCGATAAGGAGAGACAGAAAATCGTGTGTGGAATAGATAATGATGTCGGCTCGGCTCGATCTCATTGCACAATTTTAAAGATTTACAGCAGATATTTGGATTTGGATATTGTGAAAGGCTGTAAAATACTTCCCAGAAATATTGTGGTTTTACGGCTATTACAATATATCTAAGGGCATTTTCTTTGTTTTTGTATTCGGACAGCATGAAACATCAGCCGACATTAGCTGACACTAAAGAAGAACAACAACAACTTTTCCGACTTCAACCCAGCCGACAGAAACGCATTTCGCATTTTTTTTTTTTTTTTTGCGACATTTCAAAAAGTTTGCTTAAAATCCACTTGACAGCAGGATGGAAACATCTTAAGATGTGGTCTCGCTCTTTTCCCAGAGGCTCCGGGAGTCGAGAGAGGAGACGACGTCTGGGGTGGCGGCGCGACACACAGCAGATGGCTCAGATATGTAAACACTGGAGGAAGTTCAGCGAATATGGCAATCATCAAGATGACAGAGAGAGAAAGAGAGAAAGAGGGAGAAGGAAGAAAAGAGAGAAAGGAAGAGAGACAGAGAGGTAAACAGACTAAAACTGAGCAAGAGAGACAAAGACAGTAAGCAAGAAAGAAAGAATGAACGGAGGAAAGGACGAATAGCAATAGCGAGTGGAATTACCATAAAACGAGCGGGCTAATCTCGACCCTTCAAATGAACGCCGTGCCGACGCTCGCCGAGCATCTGAGCGCTGAGCCCGCTTTCCAGAGTCAAGATCGAGATGTGACATTTCAGATAGGAAGGGGATCAAGTGTGCTTGCTGAGCAGCAGCCTCACACAGCCGAGAGACGAGCTGCAAATCCCGGGATCTGTGGATCTACCGGAGGGAGGAACCCGAACTCAGTGAGGCACCGACGACACTCCAACTGCTAAACCTTATTACCGATACAATCTATTACTTTTACTGGACGATATAGACTCAGACTTGGCAGTTTGCGGTCATGAGGGTCACTGGGCAGAAGTGACTGTCATTTAAAACCAGCTTTCCACATTAAATAGATCTAATATCCAGAGGTGTGACCAAGTCAACTTTGCTCGAGTCCCAAGTCAGTCTCAAGTCTTGAGGCACAAGTCTCAAGTCTAAATGTAGATTAGCAAGTCAAGTCCAAGTCAAATCAAGAGTCCAGTATCAATTTAATATCTTAAAGAAAACTAAATATCTAGGACTTTTCAATGCAATATGGTTTTAATAGGATAAAAACTTGGTAAGAGCATCATGAGTTTGATTTCTATAATCAGTTTCAACTTCAATAAATTCAATCATTCCATACAAATTCAGAAAACAGAATTTAAATTCAGTCGTCTGCTGGAACAAATCTCATCACTTTCAATCTAAGTCATTTACACAAACACAAGATCTCAAGTCAAGACTTTAGAAACCTTTTCAAGTCATCAAAGTACAAGTCAGAGTCAAGTCCCAAGTCACTAGAACCCAAGTCAAGTCGAGTCTCAAGTCTTCTCTTCAAGCATCAAGTCAAGTCTCAAGCAATTCAAATTGCGACTCGAGTCTGACTCAAGTGAATGTGTTGAACTCTATCATAAGTGTATGTATTTTCAGTCAACCTTGCCAAAAAACAAACATAAAACAAAGTCGATTTGCCTTGATTTCTGACAAGTTACAAGGTGTTCAGTGCCGGATCTTTGCATGTTGACGGCTCCAAAAATGGCAGTGAGAGGTAACTCACTGAAAAATGTATACTTCAAAACCCAGAAATCCTATAACGTGATGTCAGTAAACATCACACAGCTCGCTCATGTTTACCGACCCGGCCGCTCTGTGATGCTTCACACCAAAGGAAACCAAAGAGACGAGAGAGGAGAAGATCTAACGCTGGTGAGTCCGGCTTCCTCTGCTGCTGTTCAGGAGACAGTTTGGATTTCTACTCTGAAGTTTTGATTCGTCACTCACTGTGAGCGGAGAAGTGATCATACCAACATCTGAATCTTTGTCATGTTAAATCAACAAAAGGACAATGAGGGAAGAATATGTGTTCAAGCTGAAATAAATGGCATTAAGGATAATTTGTGCAATATTTTTGCCCCGAGTAAGGAAGCTGGTGGAGGAAATAGCTGATGACCACAGGGGACTTCAACCAGGTTCAAGATGGGATTCTTGATAAAAAAAACAACACTTTCTCCAATACCAAGAGATAAAAGGGCCATAAATTCACTGATGAGAGATATGGAGAGTGGTTAGACTTCAGCAAAAACGTACTTGAATAAAAGTAAAAATACTGACTTTAAAACATACTCAAAGAAGTATACAAAAAAGCTACTCAATTACAGTAACAGGAGTAAATGTAATCAGTCAGCCAGTGGTGTATCGGGCAAACATACTATTACAAAACTATTAGGAATATCACAGTATAAGCAGAGCTACTCTTCAATACAGAACAACCCATCTGGGAAAAGGTTTGATTATGTGAGACAACTGGCAGGCGAGTGGGAAACATGTGATCCAACAAAATACCTACAAGTAAGGAGTAGTATGGGGGCGTCTTTGGGCTCGACAGAGGGGAAAATGAAGAAAAAGTAGTGCAGTAGTGCCTTCTTTAATTCGCTGTGATACACTCAGCATCAATATATAAAAAGATACTGAAAACAAGATTTGTGGGAATTTAAAATTGAGTAGTGAGGATATTATTTTGAATGTTGGATGGGAAGCCGGGGATAAATCTATTCATCACAAGACCGTTTACTCCATTCCAGCTTTACAGAATGGGTGTGATGCAGGACAGTGGGTTGGAAGTGTTTAAGGAGGAAACTGGCACATTCTTGCATGCTATGTGGGAGTTTCCCTGGGCACTTCCTGTTTGGAGGGAGCTTTTAAAAGGAAGCTTGAAGCGGAGAGAGCAGCTCTGCCCCTCAGGAGACACAACACCACTGCCACAGGGCTTCACCACACAGCTCCGTTTGGGCTGATTTTGGTTGGCTGTACTATCGCTGCAAGACAGAATCAGAATCAGGTTTGTTTTCTCCAGGTACATTTTCACATATTAGGAATTTGACTTGGTGAGGTTGGTGCAGTGCAATATACAGACATTTAGACAGACAAACAAGCAGCAATCAAGCTTTGCAAATAGAATTTAAATATCAAACATCAGAGACAGAGAAGAAAGAAAGAAGAGATTCCTGAAAATATATACAGTATATACAGTGACTAAGTGGGTCATCCAGGGGCTTTTTACAAGGGCTCAGTATTACATTTAGTGTGTGACCAAAGTACCAAAAATGAATAAATAGTGTCACTACACAGGGAATACAAATACGATAGATACGACTATGTATTTACAGATGTACAATTTGTGTGGACTTATATATGTGTATGTATGACTTATATGGAATGGAGAAAGCTTATGACTGAGAACGCTTCTTTGGAATATACAGTAGCTAGACTGAAACATCTTAAAAGGGGAATTTAAGGAGTTGTGGGATGACTTTGTATATTAAGATGATATATTAAGATGTATATTAAGGGGTTTTTGGTTTAGGGAAAACATCAATATGATCATACTTGTGCTGTAAGACTGACAGTTTCTTGTTATCTAGTCTGCAGAGTTGTTTTTTTCTACTCCTTTATTCTGCACACATATCCTTTTGGCCAATACCAATGCCAACAATGTTTATTTTGGTGTGTACCGTTTCAAAAACTGGATTTGGAAAACAAATAAAAACTTAAATGACATAAAAAATGGCATCTCATAGAGGGAGGATGGGACGGTCCTCTCTGTTGCAGCCTCACCTTGTGATTATGCTTATAAGTCAGGTGAATTTTACATAGAAATGTCTAGTTGTAGCTAAAATATTGGTAAATTCTGATAATTAAACCCTATTTTAGCCGGTTGTCAGAAAGATATGCCCCAGCAGCCTCAGTACTGCAGCATCCCTACCTGAAATCAAGCTTCAGATGATGCAAGTGTTGCCAAACAGATATGCCCTTGCAGCAGGTTTGTGATGAAAAGAATATTTTATTTCAATGAGACGTGGACAAACAGAGGTGCAGTGGACAGGAATATTCTGTCTGAGGGAAACGGGGAGGGAGAGAGACGGATGGAAAGACAGACAGGCGAGTGAGAGACGGACAGAAAGACAGACAGGCGAGTGAGAGACAGACAGAAAGACAGACAGGGAGTGAGAGACGGACAGAGAGACAGACAGGGAGTGAGAGACAGACAGGGAGAGAGAGACAGACAGAAAGAGAGACAGGGAGAGAGAGACAGACAGGGAGAGAGAGACAGACAGAAAGACAGACAGAAAGACAGACAGGGAGTGAGAGACAGACAGAGAGACAGACAGGGAGTGAGAGACAGACAGGGAGAGAGAGACAGACAGAAAGAGAGACAGGGAGAGAGAGACAGACAGGGAGAGAGAGACAGACAGAAAGACAGACAGAAAGACAGGGAGAGAGAGACGGACAGAGAGACAGACAGGGAGTGAGAGACAGACAGAAAGACAGACAGATGGACAGAAAGACAGACAGGGAGTGAGAGACGGACAGAGAGACAGACAGACGGACAGAAAGACAGACAGGGAGTAAGAGACAGACAGAAAGACAGACAGGGAGAGAGAGACGGACAGAGAGACAGACAGACGGACAGAAAGACAGACAGGGAGTAAGAGACAGACAGAAAGACAGACAGGGAGAGAGAGACGGACAGAGAGACAGACAGACGGACAGAAAGACAGACAGGGAGAGCAACAAACACGTAAAAACTGGAACAGAAAGACGGGTACGGAGCACAAAACGACAGCGAGTCGGTCAGTCGCAGGCCGAAGAATGACCCCAAAAACACGACTTGACCTAATTTCCAGATGAATTATGAATCCGACGAGGAACAAAACACTTCACACCTGTCGGAAAACCATAATGAACGTTCCACTTGGCCCGCGCTCGGTCCCCCCCCCCCCCCCGTTCCTCGCTCTCCTCGGCTCGGCCTTACGTAAGTACGATGCTATCTGCGGCGCTCCTGTTCCAATAAGGCCAAAGCAGGCAGCGGCCTCTTCCGTTTTCCAAACGACTCGCCTCTGAGGAAGCTGTGGTTTGGGCCCTTTGGGTGCTGATAAGAGATGCGGCTGATTCGGGTGGCTCCGCCCTCTCGCAGCCACAGGAAATTGGACGGCGTGTTTGTGGGTGCTGAGAGGAGCGGGCAGGGTGAGGTTACGTGCCCGGCGGACCGTGTGTGTTTGGTGTTTCTGTATGGAGGGGGAGGGAGGGGGGCGGGGGGTGTTACATTTGTTGTCTGGATGCTGAGGCTTTGACCTGAGCACCATGGGTGCAGCTAGGAATTATGGGGCCTGTAATATAGGCCCACTTCCCTCTCGTCCCAGCTCCACCATTATTCCATCTAGGACCAGGGGTGGTCTTAATGATTTGGGGGCCCTAGGCAAAGGCAAGCATGGGGCCCCCCTGAATCCCACCCCTCTCCCTTTTTAATCCATCCTTTCTATACATTACCTTCAAGTTGGGGCTGAGCAAATTATGCATGTAAGGGCACTTTTTCTTTGCTTATTTTTATTTATTAATTGTATTTACTTTTCTCTTAGCTACTGATGCAGTGGCAAGGAAAATGAGCTTAAAGTCAAGTGGCAAAATCACACTAGAAGTGGAAGAGCCCACTGTAGCCTGACTGAGTAACTCAAGATTGAAATAATTTATTGTTAAAAAAGTAAATTTCTTTTAAATGGAACTGAAGTTAAAAAATAAGCACCGATTGGCAGCTGTAACCAAACTTTCACCAGTCGTCCGCTGTTCACACACTGTCTTGGGAGGGCAATTTAGCCAAACTTTATTCCTGCTTGTTCCAGTTTGTCTCAGATAAAACAGCACAACAGCTGCTGTATCATATTTTTGAGAAAGTATTATTTGTTTGCAGCGCTGTAGATTTCAACCAAACCCTGTTTCAAAACCAGAGTGGTGTGAAATAAAATATAAAATATTCATAACTACACACTTGAGGACCACAAACTGCATTTTAGTCCAGACTCTTTAGGGGCCGTCCCTCAGTTTGGGGCCCTGGGTAGTCAGTACCCCTCTGTACTCATTACTATTACTTGCCAGCAATGTTGGTAATTTAGGATTTTAAGCTTCTTCTGTTGCTGCAATCAGTGCAAGTTGCTCAGGATAAGAGAGCGGCTGAATGCCTAAAATGTGATGTAATGAAACAACACAACCAGGCCGTTAATAAGCTCATTGTTCCCTTTTGACAGGTGTGGAGTGTTTTTTCCTCTCGGGGGTGCTGAGCAGAGATGTGTGCTTAAGGTGTGTGTGTGTGTGTGTGTGTGTGTGTGCGCGCGTGTGTGTGTGTTTTGATCCACTGTATGAAGTTGGATTTCCACCACTTTCCTACAGAACCAGTACTGCACCTGCATAACATACTGGCATAACAGTTACTTTGTAAGGTAAGTTATGATGTTAAGTAACTAATTATGCTTAAAAGTAACTTTCCCCAACACTGTTACACCTTCACTAGATAGACATAGCAAGCGTGAGGCCAGAAAATAAAATTAACAAGTGAGTGAGCAATTTTTAAATTAAAACTGTACATTGGCTCTTGTATCTTTATTATTTATTTGGTAAACAAAATAGCATTGAAACAGGGTAGGGTGTCATATTTCTGAGAAAACTTTATATTATATTTTGGCAGGTAAAAATTGTTCTTGGGGGAGGTAATTTTTTTAAATTTCCCCCCAAAAAATCAATAAAGTTACTGTTGCACACTGCTTTAACACCAGTGCCTCCACTGTAAATGTATGTAAATTCTTGGCGTATTCTTAGAGGTTTGGTCAGAAATTACAAGTCTTGGTCTGACACCTGGTTCTCTGGAATATTGTCTGTCATGGAAGTTCATATCACTGCACCTTACACACACACACACACCCACACACACCCACTGTGAGTCACTAATAGAGTTTTAGCATTCCCCCTCCGGGCCTTCGTGACCGCGGACATCTTAGAGTTCCCCTCGCCGATCTGATCCGTCTGACAGGAGAATACCATCAGAGGCAGAGAGAGACATCGCTCCTCTCTGACAGCTGACAAACCTCTGATCTCCAGCCGCGCCTCCGGAGCCTCTCCAAACTCTCTCAAGCATCTCCCACAAATGCAAGCAGAGCAAACACTGCAGCTTTTTTTTTTTTTTTTTTCTCCAACCACGCAGGTGCTTAGCGGTGCGTAAAAGCGATGTGAAAGGCCTTCAAACATCAGCGGGGTTAAACTTAAATATTGAATACTCGGGCGGTTCGATGATCTGGCTGCTTGGGTGAGACGGTCCGTTTGATTCGGCCTGGAGATTTGGGTTTGAGACTGACAAGGCAGACACACGGCTTTTAGACATTTAGCTGAGGCTCTTCAGGCACGCTCAGACTGTGCAGCAAAGTGTGCGAAAACTATTACATGTGCTGAACTCTGACCTGCGAATTCGCCTGGCCAGCCAAGAGACATATGCGGCTTTGGGCATGTTGACCTCTGAAAGAAAATCCGACATGGAGGAGTCTCCAGTTCATCCAATTTCATACAATACTGCTCTAGCAAAGTAGAAAAAGAGAGCTCCCAAATGTAAGGGTACGATCACACCTACAGTTTGTTTTCTTTGGTCCAAACCAAAGAAACCAAATGGTGGAAAAGTTTCCTTTGTTGCATTTTTGTATTTGGTTCATTTAGGTTCACACTGGCCAATTATAGGTGAACCAGGACTTGTAAACAAAAGTCACATGACTCACAAGTAGGTAACCTGTCATCCTGCCAGGTTAGAGATTTTGGCGGCGGGGAATCAAAACAAATCTGATTCCAGTTCCTGCAACTTTATATGTGTGATATGTGTTACTTTCCCCTCCCAAATCAATGGTTTTGTTAATTGTTGTTAATATGTTAATTTCTGAAAAGAGACACAAGGTTTTCCTCTGACAGCAGCAGTATGCAAAGTCTTAATTTGAGTGGCATTCCCCTTTAGTCTTTTCAGTGTTACTACACTTGTCGTATTAATGCAACTTGGCATACAGCAATGTAAAGAGATGGCATGGGAAAAGTGGGATAAAGTAAAAGTGTGAGAGAAAATGTGAAAAAGTTATGCAAACACCAGCCACAGCGAACACATCCTCTACCATCTAATGTCAGGCCAAATGTGGAAGTGAAGCGGTGTCATGAAACCCACGCTTGAGAATCAGATCTCACAAATCACACTGACAATAGTGACAGGTGTAACCGAAGTCGGAGCTTCACTCTCCAAACCCAAAGTGACCTGAAGTGACCCTGGCAGACAGAGTGAACCAGACCGCTCGCTCAGTCAGAGAGATGCCACAGTTAATATGGAAAAAGTCACAATCGTCACTGTGACGGCGCCTGCATACTGTCACCGTGAAAAAACAATCCCACTTTACACAGGCCATGGAACCAGGCAGCAACACCAATCGCTGTTTTTGGTGATTCTCTTATACTATGCACACACACACACACACACACACACACACGTGCACGCACCATTAACACTTACACAGGCAAGTAAGCGCACAAGCACAGAAAAACACAGACATGAACTATGCACATGCTTTCTCTCATCTCTCTCAAAACACGCACACACACACACACACACACACACACACAGCAAAAATGTTGTGAACTGAACACAAATTCTGAAACTCAGATTACGTGAATTGTGAAGATTATATGACATTAGCACAAATTGAGCACACCATTTTCACCTGTTCGTCATGTGAAAAGGTGAGCTAACGGTTGAGTTCAGGCAACTAAAACAATTTGGTGAAGGTTAAGTTTTGGTCATGGATAAATAAGGAAAAACCTTTGCTGAAAATTAAAACTTCTCTCACAATATAAATATTCTTTGTACGAGTTGGGAGTCAAACCCCAGAGTCTCCTCCCATCCGCCCCCCCGACCTCTATTTTTGTCACTTTTTCCTGCACAGTAGAGCTGAACAATGAATCAAAAAAAAAAAAAAAAAAAATCGCAATATGAACTTCTGCAATTTCCAAATCGCTGAGGCTGCAATTCAATGCTTAAGAGAGAGAGAGAGAGAGAGAGAGAGAGAGAGAGAGAGAGAGAGAGAGAGAGAGAGAGAGAGAGAGAGAGAGAGAGAGAGAGAGAGAAAGAGAGAGAGAGAGGCGTCCAAAATGGATTTCTGAACAAGGTGTTTCAGAACTGCAGGTAATCTTTGGTCCGTGAATAAAGTATTGGTGAAAACCTTTCAAACTCAGTAAATCCCACACACTGACACTTTTTTTTTTTTTTTTTTAAACAAAATCACTTTTCTTTAAACACAAATTCTAAAAGAAATTATGACAAAAAAACCTTGTGACGATATGAAGACATTGTGCTCATATCAAGAAATGTCATGCCTGTGCACACACACACACACACACACACACACACACGGAGCATGGCTTAGCTCAGTCCGTTCCTCCCCAGCCTCAGTTGGCAGGTGTAGCTGTGCATTAGCTCATAGGTCTAATCTTCCCTCCGCTCTGTTGCCCTGCGTTGCTAACAACACAGTCTGCCCCGCCGCGGCCTGCCAGTGGAAAGATGGCTACAGAGGAGTCAGTCAGTGTAAACGCTCTCAGGTTACCGCAGCGCTAATTGGGAAGACTAAAGGGGGGAATTACGTGGAAATAGATATGACGCAACACAATGTGCGGGTCAGTCTGCTGTGATCCCAGGCAGAGAACCAGCTGAAGCCAAGCCACGTGTGTTCAGTGGATTACTGCAGTTGGAGCACTTCAGCTGATATATGCACCGTCCGAAATCAACGTTTCGGTTCACCTGTCAAGGGCTGGTAAACTACATATTACAAATTTTCCTAAAAAAAAAGAATTAATATAGTTTTTTCACTTAATATAAATGCCATCCTAGCCATTTCCAGTGCTATTTTGTGTGTAGCATCAGCACCTGTAACCTTTCTGGCTGTGTACTTTTCTTATTCCTGTGGATAACTGGACAATCGAAGACGAGGTGACGTCACCTCCAGATATTTCCAGCAGCTACAGTGGAGTTTGATATGAGAAAATGTTTCAGGATGTAAAACATCGGCGGTAAGCGTCAGGTTTTGGTGTCAGTCCCTCAGAATCAAAGAGCGAGGGCTTCTTTCTAGAGCCGCCATTTTGCACCGAGAGACGTTCAACAATCATACAGGGAGAAATCCATCGTAGAAGAGGAGAGAGACCAGTTTCTCCACCCACAGGAGCAGGAGAGAGACCAGAATGCAATGCAGCATCACGCCAGGTTGGGTTTAGAGTCTGGGGAGCGACTCTCACTTTGTCTTGACTGGACAAACTCTCTTGCTCTTACTACGCTATCACTATCACTATCACTATCACTATCACTATCACTATCGCTCTCTCCACCTACATGAATAACCCACAGCTAGGAGAGTTGTTGAAAGGCATTCTGGGAAACGTAGGAAATCACTAACTGAAGTAGAAGTGGACGAGGCAGGTTGAGGGAAAGTGGGAAACACTTCATCACAAAATAACTCCTGGAATACATTGAACATCACAGACTGATGAGATCTAACAGTATAAAAGTATTCAAAGGGAATTTTTCCTTTAAGTTTGCAGTTCAGTTATCTCACTATTATCTGTTCAATCAGCTGCTAATAAGTCTACAAATTAAGGCAATAACTTCATGTGTACAACACAACTAAAATGCCTATAGCTTAAAAAAAAGTCTTCCCAGAGCTGCATTCCCAGAAGCCCCTTCCATACCAACATCCCCCTATAATACACACACACACACACACACACACACACACAAATTACATGTAATGGGATTACAGAAGTGATTAGCAGCATGATAACTGTGCTCCATACTAGTTACAGTTAAAAACATTACAGGCTACGGATACTTTATGAAAATAGGCAATTCGTTTTTGGATTATTTACATGTAATTTACATGTTTAAAGAGCATCATGTTATAGAGGCTGATGTACATATTCTCTGGCTCTTGGACACAAAGCAACACAAATTCAACTGAAAGTCAACTTCATTTCTGAGTTGGAGTAATCCGGTAGATTTCATTAGTGATTACATTTCCAAGCAGTTTTATCAGTTCTCATTCTGAAAGCAGCCTCCTGACCTCTGCACCCCACACACATTCACAGCCAGTCCTACGCCCTTCCTACCACAGAAAAAGCCTTTATTCTCCTGCAGAGTTTAAAACGGCGCTCAACATGTTTTCAGGCCCACGGCCTTTCAGCAATAAAGCCTTCTCAGTTCAGACTGGAGTGCTTTAAATTCCTTATTTTTTCCTCCTTCTCATGAATCAAGACAAGCCTTGTTATCAAAGCAGCACCAACTGCACCAAACACCCTATTTTATTAATATAACTATTACATTTTTACACTAATATCTAGAGGCTAAACGGCTTAAAATGTATCTTCAATTAATGCAACCACAACAATAATGTACAATTTTATGAAGGGCTCCTCATTAAGTCCTCATTAAGTAACACTCGTTAAGCAAATTGAGCAATCACCTGTTTAATTAATTTCATCAAGCATGACTGTCAACTGTCATCTATCTATCTATCTATCTATCTATCTATCTATCTATCATAACAAACACATCAGCTGGAACTCGGAGGTACTCACTTGTGATCAACATGTTTCTGAAGCGCTCTGGGTTGGAGCAAACTTTACCAAACTTCCTTGTTATCCTTTAAAATATAATGTAGAATCAAAGAGAGAGAGAGAGAAAAAAAAGAAAAACCCTGACGCTGGAGAGATTTTTTTAAACATTATATCCAAAATGAAAAAGGTCACATATCCTCTGTTCTCAGAGAGCAGTACAGTCCAGTTGTGTTGGTCATGTTGGGCATCATGTTAATGCAGTGATTGTTGAACGTTTCCCCTCTCTCCCCTACCACTCCCCTTCCTCTGCCTGGACCGGACCATCTGAGCTCCACGGGGGTGTGGAGGGGGAGGGGGGGACCGGGTGGTAGGAGGGGGGACCGGGTGGTAGGAGGGGGGGTCCTAAAAATAACCTGAAGGATAAATGTCAGTAAGTGAACTGTGGACTGTTTGTAAAAAAAAAAATAAAATACTCTCACATTTCATGAGATTTCTTTGACATTTCTCGACCTGTAAGAGCTCCTGGTGGACTGGCAGGTCAGAAATTGAAAGCTGAAAATCTGTAACGGTTCACAGTTTGGTTCACGAGGGGAAGTGGTGCGTCCCGCAGCGCACTGCCCACTGGGTACAGGAGTGACCACACATTTCCACAGGGCAGGAACATGGCAGCACTTTATATAACAGACTGTCGTATTAAAATAGGCCATTCCAGGACTCAAAAGTTCCATTTTGCATCAAATGAGGCCAGCGGTGAAACTTCTTCTGCTCACTCATTTGTTTTATTTTCTTTTGTAAGGAAAGTTAGGTTGTCCTCCCCCAGTTAGTTTCCTTTTGTTTGTTGTTTTGGCACTGACTCACCCTGAAGCTTAGAGCTTCCTTTTTTGTCATTTGGTTTGTTTAAAGGCATACTGAGCAGGATTTTGAAATAACATGAACTCCTCCAAAAATGATCCTACTCAATCATTACTCATGGCTCATTGGTAGTGTGTGACAGTGTGTGTGTGTCTGCAGAGAGCCTGCTGCCTGCTGCCTGGATTTTCTTATTTCTGAATGTTCAGGACGTTTCTGGGCATCAACCTTCAGGCAGCAGGTGAGTCCTGCAACCAAAACCACTGCTGAACCCTTTTATATCTAAAAGAGTAAGAGTAGTCAGAGTAACTGGAGTTCTGGTTAGAGCGAGTGTGTGTCGTTAGCTAGGCAGCTAGCTACCGTTGTTAGCATAGCTTCTTTGTAGTAGAAAAGCTGATAGCTAAGCTAACCGGCAGCTACCTGTCCAACAGAAAACGGGCCGACTCTGCATCGCTCTTCATCCCAATCCTCTCCTTCAACACTCTCCAACAGGTGAAAGCAAACCCCGGATTCACTCTCATTTTGGAACAGGCCTTGTCTGCTTGGCGTTTGCCTCGCTGTACTTTTTTACTGTTTTGTACCATTCTGGCAACTGCAGGGACGAGGGGTCAACTGTGAAAGCTGTGTTTACAAGCCACAACCAGCAAAATCCTACTCAGTATTCCTTTAAAATAAATAACTTTTCGGAACCTTGTTTTACCAAGGCAGGTCTTGGGAGCCGAGGGCTGCAGTTTATATAAAAAAATATCCTATTAAAATAGGCCATTCCAGGACTCGAAAGTCCCACTTTGCATCAAATGAGGCCGGCGGTGAAACAGATACTCTGCTCACTTCACGCCCTGCATCGCAACTCTCAGATGGTGCAATTATGAAGCACCAACAAGGAAAGCGAGTAAGAGAACTCACAACATAAACTTTCCCATTCTTAAACTTTTCTCCCTTTTGAAACCGACTGCTCACACCGAGGCCCGACATGTGAGATCAGAGCCGTGTTTAGCTCTCTGACCCTCTCATAACTGTTTGCTGCGGCTTTGATAAAGAGGCGTTTAGCTGAAATGAAAGACGGATAACCGGCGGCGCTAATGACTCACAGTCCCCCTTTAACACATGAGGATAAAGTCCTTGCGCTGCCCTAATAGTCTGCTGCACTTCAAGGTTTCATCTAGACTCAGTCCAAGGTATACCATTAGCATTAATGGCTTTCCATTTAACGCGTAGGTGTTTGATTATGGGCTTTTAAATGTGAGGAGAGGAGAGGAGAGGAAAGGGGTCCGCATGTTTCGCCACATTAATTCACAAGTGAAGGAGGAGAAAGTGGGATATGTAAACAACTAATGGACTTTTTCACACAGTCTATCGAGAGCGAGAGAGAAAGAGAGAGAAAAGTGAATAGGGATTATGAGGATGGAGGTAAAAACACATTGTCTTCTGTTTCCTGAAGTGACTACAGAGACCTGACCGGTCTCCTCTGTGGAAATCAGGGGCTCCAAAGTGTTTTTTTTTCTTTCAGCCCTCAAACCGACAACAGATTGTTGAAGTTGCATAAAGTCATCTGAGTCTTGGCTGTTTTATAGTGTTTTATAGTGTTTATATGGGCAATATATATCAACAACGCTCCCAGCAACAGCAATCAAAATGTGACCCAGGGTGTTTCCCGTGTTCCTGTGGTATTAAAGCAACTTCTTGGGCAGGGTTGCCCATCAACATTGCCCCCAAAAGTTGCCCTACGTCTCACTGCCTTTCAGCTATTTAAATTATTTGCTCATAAGATTTAATCATGTTGTTCTTTGAAGTACAGGAACAGTTCAGTTAACTGTAAAGTGCATGATATCCACCATTTCAAATAACTAAAAAACAGTAATATTGCAGAGGATGGATGATGCATTATGTTGTTTTATAATTAAAATAACTGTCTATATTTCTATTCTAGGTTTAGGGATTTTAGAGCCTCAATTACCATGTTACCCACAATGTAATGAGGATTTTTAATATAAGTCAGGTGGGCAACAGGGAGGCCATACTGTTTGGAGAGACCATCCCATAACTGAAAGGTCCTTGAACACAACACCGACCCCCCTACCTACCTCAATGACTAAGATATAAACATACAGCAGATACTATAAATCAGAAAATCCTTTGTCTTCATTTTGAATTGTGACTACATTATAGTTATATATATATATTATAGTTTTGGTCTTGACTGGGCTATTTTAGTGTTACGCCTCGTCTTTCTGCCCCCTGAGAGCAAATAACCTCAAGGAATTATGCTGAAATTACAAAATGATGTATCTTAATTTTTTCCCGCTTTGATTTGTTTTATCCTGCTGAAAAATACTGCTGATTATAGTCATCAAAACAAAGGATTTTCAAAGGTTTGTCCACTCCTGCTGCACTGCCGCTCCATCTCTTACAGTAGAGGAACTGTTCAGAAAATTGAAGGAGCAAAGCCCAGTTACAGGACAGTTACAGGATATATGCAGCACAGGGAAGTTTTTTGATGGCTGCCACTGTAGTTTGGACAATGGCTGACCTTTCCCCCAGTATCTGACTTGACTCTCTGTTAGTCTACAACACTCCAACACATCTTAACTTGGACTTGCACCCCCCACTGCCATCCAAATCCCCCTCCGCCTTTTGGGACTCGGGCTTCGTTCACACTGCGGCTGAAAGTCTCAATTCTGATTTTTGCCCTCCTAAGTGACACAAATCCACACAAAAAGTTTTTAGTGCAGTGTGAATAGAAAAAAAACACACACATGGAATCTGATTTTTTCATTTCTGATTACATCTACATCTGATCCGTATCTGATCTGTGGCCACGGTTGCTCTCCATAGGACAGATCACTGTTGTCATAACCGGATAATCAGAAAACGTTGACTCAAGCAGTGAGGTTGCAAATTTAATTATTATTTAAGGAGATTCCTCCAATCAAACGAAACTAGAGCGACTTCATCGAAAAGACCTGATACCCAAGTTAAAAATCAGAATTAGGCCTATGACCCATTTTGGGTGATGATTTAGTTGTCGTTTAAAAGGCGAGTAAAAATACATTCAGTTATGCTTCTCTCCCTTATAACTTACAACACTTGCTATGATATATACTGTGAATTTAAGTCATAAGGATTTCTGTCAGGTTAAAGATGTGTAAACTGAGTTGAGCTGGTTTACTCTCCAATACATCCTTGATTTTGGGTCCCAAATTATAGGATAAGACATATTGCTCAGGAATTAAGGTTTAATGTGTCCAGATGGGCTGTGTCACATAAATGTCTCTGTTTAAGGAGAAATAATATACTTAACAAACTGTTTACATCATTTCAAGTTAACTGTGAGCAACCGGATGCAATGTAGCTTGAAGAAGGAGATTCCTCGGTGTTTTATTGTTTCCATTTCTCCCTCCCTCTCTCTCTCTTACACCTCTGTCTCTCTCTACCATGGCGACCGCCACAGTGCACCCCCCCCCCCCCCCCCCCCCCCCACCCCACCCCACCCCACTCCACCCCCCCCCACGCCGAGCATCGCGGCGTCCAAGGCCAGAACAACTATCATTATGTCGTCTCGGTGTGGTTATTGTCCAGACTTGCCCTCTCACCTCGCCATAAAAAAGCAATCTTCACCATCATGAACCCGTCTGTTCCCGATCTCTACGCCTCTGGTGCGGCGGCGGCGGCGGTGGCCGGCGGGGCGTGAAGGCACCTTGTCGCCGCGATGTTTTCACGGCCCTGCTCCATTTGTCTACTTCACCGGGAAACAAACAGCGGAGGGAACGGAGAAGCGAAAGTGCAGCCGCAGCGAGGGAGGCTGCGGCTTCGAGGGCCACGAAGAAAAAGAACATCAAAGGAACATCAGTCCGTGTTGCGTTACGTAACTGTGCCGACTCGTTTCGTTGGCTGAGAGTTGGAAAGCTTATTGTGCCATATGGGTCTCTATATCACACACACACACACACACACACACACACACACACACACACACATTTACTCTCTCCCGCACAGCATTTGACCATAAAGCAACAAAATAAATCAAATAAAACTTATTTAAGGAGCACATTTCAAACAATGATGCAGCCCAAAAGTGCTTTACGAACACGATAAAAAACATCAACAAAGAGATTTTCAATAGTATAAAAAGTATAAACAGTATATTAGAAAGTACAATTATAATATCAGATAGATACAAAGTCAGGCCGTTAAGAGACTTGAGAGAATTGATGGGAAAAAACAAGTTAGAATGTGTGTGTTTGCGCTAATGTGTACATGTGTGTGTGCACATGGACATGCGTATGTGTCATTAACATGCGCATACCAGCATGTGAGCATGTGTGTGTGTGTGTGTGTGTGTGTGTGTGTATCTCAACAACTTGACTTCATCCCTCACAGCAGCAGCTGTTATGAACAGACCGGCCAGCAGTCTCCCACTCAATCAGTTCTATTGCCTGCATTATATTTACCACACTCCACAATTTTACAACGACTGTGATTTATGGTAATGTGAGGCGTGCAGACCTGCCTACCAGACCCCACCGACACACTCTGAGAAGGAAAAGGACATTTAGGGGGGTCTTCAGGTTGCAAAAGTTGGGAACCCCTTCATGAGAAGTTCAGGAACCCTGATGGTTCATGAGCTCCACACACCTCTAACATGCAGGTACGCTGCAGTAACACACAACTCTAATCTTTCAAACTACTTGTCAGATTTTCTTTGTACTTTCAAGGGAATAAAAACTAAAACATGGGACTTCTACATCTGTAGAAGCTACATCTATATGGGATTCTTCCAGGAAACCATTTGGGATTTGTTTCAGTGAGTAACCCCTAAAGTCACAATGAAACCGCATTTTGAGAGCTTCTTGCTTCCTTAAAGGTATAATATGTAACATTTCCACATTAAAATATCTAAAAAACGACTAGACCTATGTTATATATTTTGTTGAGTTGTGTACTTACATTATCCCACATGTTTCCAACAATGTTCAAACCCAGAGAAATCCGTAATTTTATTCAAGGTAACGGTGCGTTTCATTTGGTCGCCTGTCAGTGGCGTCATATCCCCTTTACCCCCTAACCTCTGGGGAAACACGGGAAACACCAGATGAGACGTCAGAGAGTGAGGAAGGAAGTCGGCCAACTAGCTAGCTAGCCACTCTGTTGTTTTTTTCATTCTATTGTTTTTATTGCTCACTCGTGATGGATCACGATTATTTATTCCCGTTTGCTGCGCGTTCTGTCGCCGAAGCTGTCCCCGTAAAAAAAACTCCCATGATCCCACGCTACTTCACAACGTCATCAAACTACGTCTTTTGTTATTGTTTTGACTGAGAGACCCCTAGCAGCAGAAATTATATACTGTGCGTTTAATGTGATGTATTTCCTGTTGAAACAGGATATTGGAGTGGGACATAACATGAGGAGGGATCATACAAAAGTATAATAATTATAATAATATATTAAATTATTATTATATTATAATAATTGTCATTTTTTTGCATACTTTGTCAAATAGGTGTCTGGTGTGACAATTAGAATGAGCAAAAAAAAAAATGTCAGCGTGACTTTAAGTTGCTCATTGGCTCCTTTCTGATCTTAGCAGAACTTGATGAACCTTCAGTTTTCAGAGTGTGAACAGATTGGAAACTGGTAACATGTGGATTGAGGCAGTTTAATGAAAAAGCAGCATATGTCCTTATGTTGTTGCAAACAAGGACAAAAGGGACAGCCATGTGTTTACTGCGTGGGAAAGTTTTCCCATTCGTCTTTTGAATGTGGAGGGGCCATAAAATAAAGTGAGAGGCCTGACTGGGGCCACGACCCCTGCAGTCTGCTGTCAGCCAGCAAAATAATGATTTAAAATTGAAGAATTCATTTCCATGATACTATTCATACATTTTCATATAGCCTTAAATAGCCTTAAAATATGATCCGGTTTGAAAAAGGTTTAGCATTTAAATCGATCGTTTTTATAAGAGCAGTTTCACATCATAGAGGTTTCATTTTAGAACAAAACTCTTCAGTTCAGGATTTAACTGCCGCTCTTATCCTTAGTGACTTTAAATAAGTGCAAAAAGTAGAAAAGGTTTTTTGTCTGTGAATCCCATTATCACAGCAGCATTGCAAAGAGCACGAACAAGGGATGACAAAACTAAGAACAAGAAAATAGTTTTTGAAATCTGAGCCAAGTAGAAACTCAGAAATGCCAGTCTCAAACGCAGAATTATTGTATCAAGTTTTTTTTTGCTGCATGTCCATAAAACACTGTGAGGCTCTTTTACAGGAGGCTTCTTTTACAAGCATGAGAGAGGCAGAGGCAGAGGAAGTTAGGTAAGGTGGGCTTAATGAAAAATAAACAGGGCAACAGTCTCCCAGGAAGGATGCAGTCCTCCTCTGGACCAATCAGTAACAAATACGACACTTTATGTTTTTTTTTTAAACATTTCTCGAGACGACATAAGAGCGTGGGTCGGTGTTTAACCTGCACTGCTGTGATTAGGACTTAATTAGCCTTAATGGCACGTGCTCCACCAGTTGAGCCACTGCGGCGCCTTCCTTAATGTGATGTATTTCCTGTTGAAACAGGATGTTGGGGCATAGAGCAGGGAGGGATCATTCAGAAGTGTAAACCAATAGGAGCTCAGTTAAGGAGAGAAAGGCAGTTTTATTTGATGAGAGGGGCGGAGGGGCGGGACTGTTCAAAAATCTCGGATGTTTTATTGGTTGGAGTTTTTATGTCGCCTCCTGGTACAGCATGAGGTCACTACTAAAGACTTTTTATTATTCAGGAAGTAAAAGTAATGATTGAAAATAATGATAAAGTACTTGATATAAAAACACAATAAAATATCTTTTTTGCCATTTTTTTGGCATAAATTGTCAAATGGGTGAATGGCATGATAGTTAGAATGAGCTAAAATGGTGAAAAAGTAATTTTTCTTTTCAGTGTGACTGCTCCCTTTGGATCTTAGAAGAAAAAATACATTGTTATTTTTTTTGGTATAAATTGTCAAATAGGTGTATAGTATGATAATTAGAGTGAGCTAAAAAGGCAAAGGAGTTATTTTTAATTTCATTTTATTTGGTGCAATACCGTCATTTTTTTTCTTTATAATTTGCACCAACTAAAAATGTAACCATTTGAAAGAACAATAAAAGTAACGAAATGCAAGTTTGACAAAGTAACTAATAAGTGACTTTATTCTAATGCCCAACACTGTTTACAAGTAATTAAACACTGCAGAGCCATGCAGTGGAAACGCTGCCTGTCTCTGTGGAGCAGGGATTAAAGTGAAGCTCGGGGCCTGACCTCCGGCTCGCTGCAGAAACTCTCTCTCTCTTTCTGCTCTCTCTCTCTCTCTCTCTCTCTCTGTCTCTCTCTGTCTCTCTCTCTCTCTCTCCCCTGTTTGGAAAGGTTACGCAAGACTGAGCTTCCTTTTCCCAAGCAAGAGCCTAGCAGGCGTCAGAGGAGGAAGAATCCAACAATACTCCCAGCGGATGGGAGTTTCTGTGTGTGTGTGTGTGTGTGTGTGTAGTGATGGATTTGTGTGAATGTGTGTGTTTGTGTATATATGATGTCTTTTGAGTGTGTATTAAAGTGTGTCCCTAGTGATGTGTTTGCACCATGCGTGTGTAGATTCAGTCGGGGTGTGTGTGTGTGTGTGTGTGTGTGTGCGTGTGTGTGTGTTTATCTTACAGTATTTGAGGGAGGCAGCTACAGTATGTGCGGATGTGATGTGTTGTGTTTACTCTCATAAGCTTCGCCTCCGATTGTGTATATTTATTGCCGCTTGCGTGTGTGCTCTTGGGTGTGTACGTGTTTGACTTTACTTTGCGTGTGTGTGTGTGTGTGTGTGTGTGTGTGTGTGTGTGTGTGCGTACAGTCTAATCTGAATGCAGCCTCTGAGTCTTGGTGGCTGGTATTTCCGATGCAGCAGGACAGGAAGCGGCCTGCTCTCTAGAACTGCATGTCCCTCCCACTGTACACAGCAGAGCCACTACAAGACCTATCACTTCATCTGTGTGTGTGTGTGTGTGTGTGTGTGTGTGTGTGTGTGTGTGTGTGAATGTACCTCTGTGTATATCTACAGTACATGTGTGCTTATGTGTGAATATACAGTATGTCAGCTATGCGTAGATATGTTTGTGTGTGTTTGTGTGTTTCTGTATGAATATGCATGGTTGTGTGTGAGCATGTGTGTGTACATGTTGGCTATCTGTGTGTGTGCATATGTGTGTAACTCTCACAAAGAAATGCCTCATTTTAAACACATCTGTGTAGTTTGTGTCGTTTCATTTACTCTTAAACAGGATGTATTATCGACAAATTTATGTAACCCTTCAACACGTCCTACGTTATCAATAGAGGGCTTTCAGATGATGTAACACCCTCTGGCGGCCATATTGGAAGTCCTCAGCTCTTCAGCAACAGTGGCTGTGAACAGCTGGTTGCGTTTCTATATGTACGACTCAAGTCAGTGACTGGTTAGCTAACTATCACTCTCATGGTGTGTGCAAGTTTCGTCAAGCTAAATTTAAGGGTAACACTTTACAATAAGGGTCACTAAGTTAAGGGTTAGTTAATGCTTAATAAGCATTAACTAACCCTTAATTAACAGTTAACTAATGTGTCTGGTAATCATTTACTAATGGTGTTCATGTTAACTAAGGTATTAATTTATACATTATTTAATAGTCATCTTTATAAACTATTAAATAATGTATAAATTAATACCTTAGTTAACATGAACACCATTAGTAAATTCCACATTAGTTAACTGTTAATTAATGGTTAGTTAATGCTTATTAAGCATTAACTAACCCTTATTAAGCATTAACTAACCCTTAACTTAGTGACCCTTATTGTAAAGTGTTACCAATTTAAGACTTTGTATGTAGTCTTAAATTTAGCTTGAGAGAGAATGAAGTATAAGACTTAGCTGTGGAGATATCAGCAGTATCCAGCTGGTCTGATTTCTCACTGGATAAACAGCAGACCACACTCTCGCATTTGTAAGACTTCTACAACTGAGTTTAAGGCTTAAAATGCTTTCTTTAACTGCATTCAAAAACTTAAGGCATTGAGTTTAGATAATAAGATTTCTGGCATTTTAAGACTTTTCCAGGTCTGCGTTGTTGTAAACACATCTGATTACCTAACATGTCTAGTAGAAGGCTAGCAGTTCCATATTAACATTAACATCAGTGGACTGCATTTATATAGCGCTTTTCTAGTCTACCGACCACTCAAAGCGCTTGACAACAATGCCTACATTCACCCATTCACACACACATTCATACACCGATGGCGGCAAGTTACCACGCAGGATGCTGGCGCAACCATTGGGAGCAATTTGGGGTTCAGTATCTTGCTAAAGGACATTTCAACATGCGGACTGGAGGAGCCGGGGATCGAACCACCGACCTTCTGATTAGTGGACGACCCGCTCTACCTCCTGAGCCACAGCCGCCCCTAAGTGTGTAAGTGTGTTTAGGGGCGGTGTGTGTTTGCTGTCTAGTTAGCTAGCTAACAGTTAGTTCATGTTAACTGAGCTGACTCTTCTCAAGCTACAACTCAGAGTGTTTTGGAGTAGAGACTAGAGCTAAAGACAAGACAGTTAACTGAGTCATTTGGAAACTAATCCACCTTATCACACTATTCAACTTTACTTATAGCATTACTGAATGGATCTACATCCACACCACAACAACCCTTTCTCTATGGGTTCTCTTGAGAGTGAATAACCATATAATCTATTTGTACTGGTAGCTTACCGCTCCTTGAGAACATGGCAGATGGGGATTTGGGACCAAGAGGCTTGTCTGTGAAACACACTGTCACAGATGTGACAAAGAGGCAGGTGGGATGGACTGTTGACTGTTTCTGAGCAGTCCCACCTCTGCCCTCAAAGGGGGTAAAGACTATTTTAGTAGAAGATATTCAGCATCTGGTTCCTATGAAACTATGAGTGAAAATATCATAATTTGTTTTTGAGATCATAGGCTGGTTTTTCCAGGGAAAGGGGTTGGGGTAAAATACTGTAGGTCACTACATGTACATAAATATAGCTCACTCCACTCTGACTCATGAATCCTGTGGCTTCCAGCACGACAGACGTCTGCTCCACAATCTCAAATTAAATGTCTGGTATTTCTTCCCGATGCCTGACTTCATTTCCGTTACGCTCGCTCTCCACATTATAACAAAAATCCCCAGGAGAACCGGGCCTGCTGTGTGATTCAAGTGACTGCGCTAATGTTGCAGGCATCGTTTCTGCGAAAGACGAAACAAGATGAGCGTCTTTCTGTGTTTGAATCCTCGAGTCGCGGCCCGCCGGCGTGATGAAAGCCTGAGCCGGTGACTGAGCTAATTCAAAAGCAGGCTGTTGCCTTAGGTGAAGAACTGTATTTCTTCCAAATGAGAGTTGGCTCCATCAAGTTCTTCTACTCTGTTACAACCAAGGTTCCTACACATTCACCCATTTAAATGTCTTAAAGTTCACTGTATACAACAAAACAGCACTTGGTTCACCATATATATCATATATAATAATGACATCTTCAGCTCTTTTACATTTACACCTATGATGTTTCTGTCATTGGTCTGTCTGAACTGGGTGTGACAGAGTTTTGAATGGACCAGCAGCTTCCAAATGTTTTCCCTTTAGACCCAAACTTTAAAATTTGTTTTATCTTGCATCCCAAAACTTCATGCAGGCTTTTGCCCTGGCTTATCTAACAAAATTTACCCTGTTTTTACTACTAGTTTACAGTAACTTAATCAAACTTGGAGTGCTTTAGCAACATAACAGAGAAAAACAACTTGATGTCAGCTTTCTCTTGACTCTTGACTCGCCCTCTGGCCCGCATTTGGGTGCCGACCTGCACCTGGCCAAACAACTGGACTGGAATTTATAACAGATCTAGCTGACTATATTTGCAAAACACTTTTTATGGGTTTTTTTCAGTGTTATCCTACTTAAGAAAATATTTTAAAGTCAATTTCATATACAGTATCTCCTGTGATTGACAAGTTACCTGACACTGAACATCAGACTTGCTCTGGTGCGGTAAACCCCACCCATCTGGCACTCAACGCAGCTCGAAACAAACGCTGACCAGAAGGCCCTCGGTAGAGCACAAACCTCTGCGCTCTACCTACCAATCCTCCAACTTGCAAAGTGGTTTTGTCGTTTGTCTTCTAGGTTTGATTTTCCGACAAAATAGCACACAAATGCAGCGCTGTTTATCAGCCAAATTGGAACTCCTGGATGTCGGACTTTCCCAGCAGCACTTGAACGCAGCCTAATAGTTACGACTAAAGAATGATAAGCGTCTAATGGCAGAAATCCCAGATCTGGATCCCCATCAAAATCTAATCAACCGATCCTTGGGGCCAAGAGCGATCTGTCCACCAGACTTCATCCAAATCAATTTGTTCCATTGAGATACTGTATCTTGCTAACAAACAGACAGACAGACAGGGGTGAAAAAATTAACCTCCTTCCAATTGTGTTGATGGAGGTAAAAATGAATTGCTCATGCTGTGTGACTCTTGGGCGATGCTCTGCAGCGGGGGCAGCTCCTGAAACAAGCAGCCTCCCATGCTCTTCACAATCAATTAATTGGGAATCTGATTAGAGCTGCGCTTTATTAGCACTTAGAAATGATGTGAGGGCGCGGAGTAATGGGCCGTCCAACAGTTCATTTAGAAGGCATCGTTATGAGAACCATGCCTCCTAAACCAACAGCTTCTCTGCCAGCAAACACAGCACATGATTTGGGCCCTCATTCATTTCTTTGCCATTGTGGTTTTGTCCCATTCAGGATCTGCTGTTTGTTTTTGTTGAATGATCTTTATCTTGATCCGGGGAGTCTGCAGGATTTGGTTGAATGAGGTGGGAGACTGTTGTGTTCCCATTTTTTTTTGTCCCTCCAGTTCTATTTGAGTTGTCAGTCACTGCAAGAAAAGTTTTTTTCTCTGAGAAATCTCTGAGTGATCTTTAAGAAAATATTAGAAAACAGAGGCCGTGTCAGAATATCCAACCGCTCTTCCAGTAATACAAAACGCCAAATGTTGTTTATTGAAATTCACAATTGCCCAGAGGCGGAAGTACAATCTCCCTCCATCTTTCCCCGACTCTGAAACAAAATGGCAAAGAAGCCTGGAGTTCAGATTGTCAGCTCTCCATGTTTGGGGGGAAAGTGACACATCCAGGAGGTTATGACAGATCAGCAGCCTGGTGTTAAATAGCAGGCCGACGCTCAGCTTCTGTAACCCGCACATGTTCAGGTTTCAAGGCTGAGCGTAAAACACAAACATGTTTGAAATTCACCCAGAAGCACAACGCTGTTTTGGGGTGAAAACCTTGTACCTGCAAAGAGTATTTTCAGTAGTGAAGGAGAGAATAATTATTTTCTCATCGATGCCCATGTATTCTTGAAACTATACAATGAGTGTTATAATAGGCTTCAAGGATTCAAGGGTCAATATACTGAACACTTTGGTTTTGTGGTGACCTAGCCGGAGGGATTTCATAGATAGTCCTTCATTCAAAATGTCTAAGGCAGGATTTCCAATATAAACAAACCACTGTAAGCAAAGATCATGGTGGAGAGTTATGGGTAAAACAGGCTGAGCTAGTCACATGGTATTTTTACATTTTTTTAAATCTTCTTCTTTTTTATCTGCCACATTCACCCAATGAGAGCTTTCTGAGTGCGTGCATTGATTAAACACATTTAAATGTATTTGGATAGGAACTACTTTTCAGGCGCAAAACAATGTTTTTTTTTTTTTAATCCTTTATTAAGTGAGGCCTTGCAAAAATTTAGTAGTGAATTTTGTAGTTGAATGGAAGCGGATGGCGTCTAGAGGACGTGAAATAAGTCACATGATAACTGTTTCTCTGATAGTAGCAGAAATCCACAGGAGTTTTTAGAAGGCAGAGAGGCCATGCAGGAAAATGTCCTTTAACCATATCAGAATCAGAATCAGAATCAGAATCAGAATCAGAATCAGAAATACTTTATTGATCCCTGAGGGGAAATTGGGTTTCATTGCAGTTGCTCACATTCTAGAAGAGAAATATATATAGGCATAGAGAAATTATAAGAAAAATAGAAATACATATAAAAATGTGTAAAATATGTGCATTATACTACAATAAAATAAAAATATGTAAAGCATGTGCATTATACTACAATATATAACAACAATAATATAGAAATAAGAAAAATCTTTTGTGAAATTTGTGGGTGGGTGTGGGGGAGGAGGAGTAGGAGGAAATCCCTGACCTGGGCCTTTCACTCCTGCTTTTTTCCTTCCCCTTTGTTTTAAATTATTGCACAAAATTATTACCGGAATCAGTATTGCACAGTTTAAAATATAAGTTATAAATTTAATTATGGGGTTATTAAGCTGCTGACAGGGGTGAAATAAGTCCAAGGTCCAGTCTATTGACTCAGAGTGGCTACCTACTATCTTACCTACTATAAATAAAAGTACTGGTATGTTTGTGCTGGTTGTTGTTTTGCTGTGCAGTGGAAATGTGTGCATCGATGATCCCTGGAGTTTTGACTTTCATAAATACAGATGCAGCCACATTACACTGCATGCTTTCTGCTCCACCGCTGCACTGCTGCTCCGACTCTGAGAGGAACTGCTTGGAAAAAATGTTGTTCCCTTTTCAGCCATCGGAAGGAGTGAAGAACGGTCTGGCAAGTATAGTTATTTGAAAGATGAGAGTTGTGTGGGTAAAATCTGCTTGTTCAGCTCTATTTACAGCGTTTGAGATAGAATAAGGCCGCAGTGGTTGTTTGGGGATTTAGTTGATGGATCGGCATCTTCTTGCTATCTTGTTATCTTCTAGATTTTATCCTCATTTCCATGCTAAAGCCCAAACATTGCCATATTCTGAGGCGTGTATTCTTTTTGATAAATGGCCAACAGCCACCGACAGTGGAGGAGTGTGTTTGTTCTGGGCAGATGTGAATGTGGGCAGGAAAACAGCATAATGATCAGAACATGTCCTTGGATAAGTAAATGTAAAAAAAAAAAAAAAAAACCTAACAAAAAGTACTCAAATATGTGTGCACATCAAAATCATCAGTGTTAATTTAACTCTAAGAGTGTAACAATCCAAAAATCAACACAAAAAAATCATCAACTGCACATTTTATGTTTATTTCTTCACCTTTTTTTTTGATTTTCTAGACAGTTACTCGTTCAGGAGGGTTTTCTGGGCATGCTTGCTCTTTTTCAGCAGCTCACTGACGGGAAATAAGAGAGACAGATGAGGGATGGTGCAACGACTGGCAACGTGAGCGCAGGACAGGCGGCTGAACCCGCTGAGTCACCGGGATCGGCCCTCCGCTGCCCCTCTGAACTGCTCTTGTTGACGAACACTATAAATAAAGTTGGCTCTGTTGTTTTGTTCTGGGCAGTGGATGGAAACCCGGGTTCACTGCCAAGGGTCACAAGAGTCACTGGCAGTGTGTTTGATGCTGTTATTACTAGGCTTCTTATTGTTCGACAGTTCAATTATTGTTCCAAAATTCCTCCTGTAGTGTCAAACAGTTTAAAGTTTGTAAAAATTCCCTATTTCCTACGTGAAAAACACATTTAGAGACAGAGAAATAAGCATAACCAGAGTCACTGTGGTCCAAGGCCTCCCATGTTTGTCATTGTGTTTGCATCTGCCGACATATGAAATAAAAAATGAAAATACAAATGAAAAGCCCAAGAATATCTAAAGTGCTGTTTACCCATTTTAAAGAATCTCTTAATTTGAAGTTCATCATTGATCAAGAACTTTGTAATTTGCATTGATGAGCGACTTTATTGCAACAGATCGACCAATAAATCATTTGATGAGCCTCTCTGGTTTTATCAAGTGATATTTGTCTCTGTGATATAATATATTGTAATGATTTATTATGCGTCTTCATTGCATTTTTATTGCATTTTCTGCTATTATTTTTTTTATATATATTACTTATACACTACATTCTTTATATGGTACCTCAAAAAGAATTTTTTATATGCTACACTCTTATAAAGGATGTGTCATTTTAACACATCTGTGTGTCTTCTTTGGGACAACACACACTTGTGTTACTTTTCAACACAACATATGTTAATGACAATACATTTTAACACAACGTGTTGTTATTAATATATCTTGTGTTGAAAAGTGACACCGGTGTGTGTTGTTCCAAAGAAGACAAACAGATGTGTTAAAATGACACATCCTTTTTAAGAGTGCTCTTTTTTTATGTGTTGTTGAATGTTATGTAATATTAAGTCAAATTCCTTGTAGGTGCAAAACTTACTCGTGCAAGACTTACAAGTTTCCATATTCTGAGGGATTTATAATTGGTCAGATATTTTATAAAACGTCCTGAACCTGTGAAGTGCATTGGTCCTCTATAAATAAACTGTACCTTGTTCAGCTCTGGGCCGTGAATGGAAACCTACAGTATGTACGGTGCCAAAGGTCGGGCTGCTCCCTGGCAGAGAGCAGCGTGTTCCTGGCAGGAAACCCCACACCTCCTCCATCTCCTCGTCCACCTTCACCACCGCCGCCCCGAGTCCATCAACACCTCCGACGGGAACACCGTGTCCAGGAATAAACCTCCGATCCCTTCACTGCTGCCACTTCTGCGTCTGACATGGTCATTCAAACAGGAAGTTCTTTCACACTGCGATCTGTTCTGACCGATTGTGGGTGGGGCCAAAGGCTCCGATTGCTTCTCCATATGTCAGGTGTTTTTGCTGCTCTGGTACATTATGTTGCTTTAACAAGTTAGCATCACTCCAAAATAAACAGAAAAAAACCTCAATAAAATTACTTTCAAGCTAACCATCGATCGATATGTCTACTTATTTTATTTTTCTGCTCTTATGTGTTTATATTCTTGCATTTTTATTCTTGTTTTATTTTTATATAACCCATCTCTATAAAAAATATATATGGCTCCCGCACACCATCCACACAATTTAATATAGCGACATTTCGTCATATAACCAATCTCTGTAAAGCACTTTGGCACAAACTTGTTTTGTTTTTTAAAGCGCTATATATATATATATATAAACTTGAACTTGAACTATTGCTCATGAAACAAAATAATTTCAGTAGGGAAACAAGGAAGCGCGGAAATCAGATTGCTTGTTTGACGACAGATGACTGACAAAAATTTAGATGTGGCCACTTTTTTCTCGGCCGACAATCTTGTTGAACGTCCGCACATCAGCTGAGTTTCTCCCATCGCTCGGTTCAATAGGAAATAAACAGACTCGCACTGCTCACAGTAGTCATGGTGACGGAATAGTTTGATGCGCTTGTTGTCAGGACACTCTGACCCTTTCCCTCCCTCCCTCGGCTGTAATGGTGATCAAGGAGTTGAAGCTTATTCTACTGTTGCCCTCATTAAAAAAAAAAGCCCAAGAACTTTGGCCCAGGAATTCTAGCCTGGAACTTAAGCGCTGGGCTAAACTTGTTAAAGTGTTTCCACTGAGCAACCTGGTCCATGCGTAACCATGACAACTAACTTACACAACTGCTTGTCAAACATGGCAGACAACGCTGCTGTCAAATGTACAGTATAATCGTTAACATTAGTTTTAATTACTTTGTGGGAAGTTTTAAAAAAGAAGAAGGTTGCAGGATGAGGCTAACATCATTCACATGAAAAGACAAAGTGTCATCGCTGGGCAGTGATTTAAACGCCTACTGAAGGCGTTAAAGTACAAAAAAAAAAAACTGCCTTGCCTGCATAAGCAAAGGAATTTTTTTCCCCTTTAACATTAGTCCTTTTCTACTGTGTGTGTCAAACTTGGAAAGCAAGTGATAGTAATTGGGGTATTTACAGCTAAATAAGGCCAATGTTGGTTTTAATATACGGTATCAGGCTAAAAAGTTGTTTCCAATTCTTAACAGTCTAATTTTTCTATATGTAGCAACACATATTTTTTTTCTAAGATAGCAGCTGAAAGTAATGCAGATTTAAGAATTAACATGTAGTTTCTAACAGGTAGATGCTCATTAATGTAGGAATGGCTGCACTCAGTTACAGACGTTACTAAGCAACACCCCCTATTTGAAAAAATATAGAATGTGATGATGTATAAGCATCAGGGCTAACAGCTTTGGCCCTGAGGATCTGGAAGGGCCAAGTAGTGGGACTTGAGTTCCTGGACTAGCCCTGTTAGCCCTAGCCCTGTACCCAGTGGAAAGGGGTCAGGAACTCTGGAACTAAGTTCAAGCACCAGGTTTGGTCCTCAGTGGAAAGGGGGCATTGTATATTTAGCTGCTGCTCTGATGCTGCTGAGTGAGTCATAACAGCCCCCGTAACTCAAGTCCCACTACTTGGCCCTTCCAGATCCTCAGGGCCAAAGCTGTTAGCCCTGATGCTTATACATCATCACATTCTATATTTTTTCAAATAGGGGGTGTTGCTTAGTAACGTCTGTAACTGAGTGCAGCCATTCCTACATTAATGAGCATCTACCTGTTAGAAACTATGTGTTAATTCTTAAATCTGCATTACTTTCAGCTGCTATCTTAGAAAAAAAACAAAAAATACATCATGCTACACATAGAAAAATAAGACTGTTACGAGTTGGAAACAACTTTTTAGCCTGATACTGTATATTAAAACCAACATTGGCCTTATTTAGCTGTCTAGAAAATACAATTACTATCACTCACTTTCCAAGTTTGACACACACAGTAGTAAGTCGTTTTTTTTTACTTTAACGCCTTCAGTAGGCGTTTAAATCACTGCCCAGCAATGACACTTTGTTTTTTCATGTGAATGATGTTAGCCTCATCCTGCAACCTTCTTCTTTTTTAAAACTTCCCACAAAGTAATTAAAACTAATGTTAATTAGTTTATACGGTTATATATAGATATATATAGATTATATGGTACATTTGACAGCAGTGTTGTCTGCCATGTTTGATGACAAGCACTTGTGTAAGTTAGTAGTCATGGTTACGCAGGGACCAGGTTGCTCAGTGGAAACACTTTAACAAGTTTAGCCCAGTGCTTAAGTTCCAGGCTAGAGTTCCTGGGCCAAAGTTCTTGGGCTTTTGGCCTTCAGTGGAAAACGGGCTAATAAGAGCTTCTTTAGACTGTGTTCATCTTGGTTCCATTCACTTGTGTACATATGAACATGGCCGCTGATTTTAGAGGAACATCACATCCACCTTCCCAGACATCAGAGAGTGGAAGTGCACAGCTGCAATTACTGTATCTAACAAACTGTACCGAAGCAGGTCACGCAGGAAATGTCAAGGCTCTGGAAAATGTCAAGGAGGAAGCTTTTAGCACTGAGAAAAAGTCAAAAGTCTGGACACACCTGATTGAAAGTACTATGTTTTTCATTCTCTCAAAGCCATTTTGATCGAAAGGCTTCTGCTTAACTCCTATGTTTGAATTTCTTTCCAAAGCCTTTTGCCTTTCCATCAAGGCAAAGGGCGGCTACTTTAAAGAATCTAAAATATAAGATAGTTTTGATTTGTTTAACACTTTTTGGGTCGCTGCATAATTCCATTTGTGTTATTTCATAGTTTTGATGTCTTTACTATTATTCTAAAAATGTGGAAAATAGTACAAATAAAGAAAAATGCATGTATCCAAACTTTTGACTGGTACTGGATATAAAAACAAATAAAAATAAATTTAAAATAAGGAAAATATATTTGTCATGAGAGTAATGTTACTCATCACTTGCTCCCAAAAATCTCCCTCCTTGACATTAATATATTTACCCCATACATATGTATATACAGTATATATGTATATATATATATATATATATATATATATATATATATAAAACCACTGTTTTTTTGTACATTTTGCTGTGCTAAAAAAGGCATGTATTTGTGATTTTTTTGGTCCCTCCTCTATGCAAAGAGTTCCTCCTCTTATTTATCTGTGCTGCTGTATTTTGCTTTTACTGGCAACATTTTCTTCGGCATTTCAGAAGATCATTCAGCTTGATCCCAGACATTTGGCTTGTGTCTCCTGGCCGAGCGTAACTGATCCCTCTGAGTCCTGAGTGTCAGTGTTTACTGTTGGCTTAGTGAGGGCTTCACACCGCAAGCTGCCTCTGTCCACACACACACACACACACACACACACACACACACGCACACACACACACACACAAATAAGAAGAAGAAGAAGCAGGCTCAGGTTGGCTCGGGTTTCTGTCTCGACGAAGGCCAAGCTAAAAGAAAAGAGAGGAGTGTGCGACTTGAATTTTTTTTTCATATTTTACGTTTTCTCTCTCTACCATCACTGGCTTGTTAATGAGGTTCACTGTCATCAGTCCTCTGGTTGAAGACGCAAAGCACTGCAGTCGAGCAGGAGTTACACTAGACAGGGAGGTGTTGATGCACACACACACACACACACACACACACACACACACAGCAAGCACGCATGTCTGTATCTCAACATATGTACACAACCAAACATGCACGCTTCACACACACATACACTGGTCTGCAAGATATATTTCCTCATATACGTCCACACACACACACACACACACACACACACACACGCACACACACAGAGTCCATGCTCACACAGTTTGCAGTGAAGAGTCACAGGTAAGATGGGAGATAAAGATGAAATGTCGATTAATTCTGATCATCAAATACTTCATCCATCGCAGAGCGCTTTCAGTTTGCAGGGAACGCTGCTCTTCAATACAATCCAATTTTGTACATTTTTGGACAGTTATTGTTAAATAGGTGTAAGTTATGACACAGATAATTATCTCATAAGGTGAAAAGTCATTTCATTGTGCGGCAGGGAAAGATTTGCATGACAGCGGTCTTTCACAATCTGGCTATTCAATCACCTGTTATTACAATCACCTGTTATTTTCCTTCCAAGATGGCCGTGTGCTGATGGAACAGAACACTATGAATAGGTTGAATCACTATTGTGTTACGGCAAAAACGGACATTTATTTATATGACCTCACCTCCTGGCCTCGCAGCACCAGGTTTGATGAACAGGCTGCAGGTCACTGAGACAGGCTTGCAGCTACAGTCAGATAGCAGATGCCAGCGCTATTGTAAGAGAAGTAATAAGAATGCTAATGTGATGAGGTGAGTGAACTCTATTCTGTGGAGGAAGTAGATTGTTCGGCCCTTTATATTTTCTGTAAAATGCACAGGTAGCAAGAGAGATGACAATAAACAAATTACCAGTGAATAATTTAGCAAGGAGTGGATAGGAAGACATGGAGGGATCTGACTGTATTCAAGCTATGTATAAAAAAAATCTAAAAATCTAAAAAGTATTATATATTTGTTATATTTTCATCCTGTAATCAGCCATTTACCGGCATCTAAGGAAAACCCCACTGTAACAGAAGCAGTTTTCACATGAACACTTCCAAGATGGCTCAGTCTGGCAGCTGTGTGTGTGTGTGTGTGTGTGAATTTGTATGCATGACGTTAGCGTGTGTATTGGTGTGTGTATCTACGGTGACTGTGCTGTGTATGTTCTATTTGAATGTGTGGGTATATGTGTGTGTCTGTGCCTCTGTGTTTGTGCGTTTATCACGTCTGTGTGTGCATATGTATACGCTGTATGTATCGTGTGTGTGTGTGTGTGTGTGTGTGTGTGTGAGTGAGAGAGAGAGAGAGATCGTGCACCCTGGTTGTCCTCTGGGTCTTCCCAGTCTTAGTGTGTGTGTGTTTATTCATCATCATCTCAACACTCATTCAGTAGTTCTGGGAAAGTCTTTATCTGACTGAAAATTGCCATCAAATTAACAGTAACAGTCTGTCTGGAAGTCTCAACGACCTCATCTCCATTTATGGGTATTAGGATGTTTGCTTTGAAACGTACTGGGATCTAAAGCATTAAGACACAAGTACCTTGAAAAAGAGGGACTTTTGTAAAGAATAAAAACACAGGCAGCGGGTGTGACATTTAAAAATGTCATCAGCTAAGTGATGAGCTAATCATGTCATGGCAGCGGAGGAAGCTTTTAGGTAAACAATAAAAAAGACGTTATGAAGATTTTGCACCTAAACCCTGTCTCATGAAAATAACTTATAACTTTGTTGTTTTCATACCAAGTGGGACTCTTTATGCAGATTCCCACGAAAACCTGTTCTTACTGCACTGGCATTTCACCTATCCAAATACTCAAGGTACGTACTGTACCTCAGAATTGTACTTAGGTTTTTGCTGATTTCCTGTATTAATTTAGGCTGCTGTTTTACAGTCTTTAGCTTTTATCACGTTATGAGATATTTACTATTTGTTCCATCGTCTTAGTTGTTTTTCAGAGTAAATATTTTTAAATAAACACTGTCTAAATATTATGAGATACTCCCAGTAAAGCGCCAATTTTAAGCCGTAATTGCGTAAAATCAAGCTTTATTTCCCATTTCATTTTACAGACTATATCTGGCGGATGTGTCTTGCGTTGGTTTGTCTGTTGGTTTGACTGGGTTGTGATTGACAGGAGGCGGGGCCTAATGTAACTGCAGAGAACGTTAGCTATTAGTTGAAAGATTTATTTTGGCCAGGAAAAAGCGGAAATTGGACACATAGTGACCTGGAAGCCGAATCTTAGCTCTTCTTGTTTATAAGGAGAAACCAGATTTCCGAATGTGAACTTCTTTCAAAATATAAAACTTTATAGCCTGATATTGCGATTGGTGGCCTCTCATTCATAGTGATGGATTACCTTGAATGAGAAGTGGAAACTTCTCATTCATGGTAATCCATTGTTTTCTGTGTCATTTGGAATTGAATGGGAGTGAATGAGCTTGAGAGATTTTGGCTTGGATTCAAAAAAAAATTTAACCGTGGTGCATGCATGTAAAAAACTGTCACAATTAACATTAAAGGGATGGAAAATGAATAAAAACTGAAATGACACAAAACCTCCAAACCTGGAACAACAGAAGGTCACACTTTACTTAACAGTGGCGTTATTCTAGTGCATTAACCTGTGTGTTCAGTTACAGTGTGGAAATCATCCCTGTCGCCCTTTGAAACACAGAACAGCTCTCACTTCATGTGTCCTAGCCTGGTTTCTGCTCCCTGTGTGACAACAGCACACCTCAGATTGTCTTCGTAGCGTGACGACAGGAAGGAGGAAGTCGGCCCCGGCCCCGGCGCTGTGATCCAGAGGGCGATACGGCCTTTTATAGACACGCTGCTCTGTTCTGACCGCTCCGTCCTGCCCGCCTGCTCAGGAAATCCCTCAGTGATTAACTGGCCCTTCCTGAATGGCTGCGTAATTGCCTGTCTGTCTGCCTGTTAGACGGTCTGCCTGCTTGTCTGGTCAGTAGAGTGATTGTCTGCTTGCCTGTCTGATTACCTTTCTGTCTGTCTGTCTGTCTGTCTGTTGGTTGGTCAGCCTGCGTGTCTTTCTGTCTGTTTGCCCTCCTGTTTATTCACTTAGTTCAGATTCATTCAGCTGTGTTTTAAAGGGTCAATAACTAAGGTTTCTCCAGCCCCATAGCTCAAAATGACCATAATATACCTGCAGGGGGTTGATAGAGTGGCTGATCAATACCAATGACTCAAGCATTACTTCCCCAGGTGCTCAGATGTCTGGCTTTCAAAACTCACTTTCCAGCCCATGTTTGGAAGAAAAACTCCCCACCCACTGACTCTCCACCCACTGGAGATTCAAGATACTTCCAGATGGGTGAGATGGGAGGGAGATGGCGGCTGTCGATGTCGTTGCAGTACCTACTGGTGGCCAGTAGAGATCAATAGAGGTCAGAGATTACTGAATGCCCCTTTAACATGAGAAAAGCCAGTGGATTTTGGAAGAGAAAACCAACAATCAATGGAATCGTCAGTGGAAGGGAAATTGGGAAGAGAGAGAATGCACTTTTAGTAAAAATTACTGAGTTACTTTTTAGAAAAGAGCTTAGCTGTGATCTTTTCCATGTGATTCTAAAAGGAGAGAGGTCAGGAGTTCAAACTAGATTCTTTTAAATGGAAGATTTGGAAATGACAAAATAAAGTGCACAAACAAAGTAAAGCCAGATTAGTCAGATTAGCCAGATGGTCGACTTTCTGTTGCTGATGGAGAGCCACAAAATCTGTCCTCTGTAACGGATGTGATTTAAAATGTAGAGAAGTGCTTCAGTAAAAATGTACTTAAGACTCAAGACTTAAAAAAGTACAAGTACACAAAAAAGCTACTCATTTACAGTAATGTGAGTAAGTGTAATTAGGTACTTCCTCCCTCGGTTCCAATGAATTAAACGTGAACATTTCCAAGTTGTGGCACCAAGATGTCTTCTAACTTCTAACGACATGTGGCCAAAGTCTCACATCCACACCAATATTTCTGTCACCGTGCCCCCTCTTCTTCCTCTCCTCTTGCTCTCTGACTCACTCTCTCTATGTAAAACCTCCTGCCACTTCACATCCGACTCCTTGCCCAACTTCCAATTACTGTGACGGGCCCCACTCCTCCGGCGCTGTCCCCCTCCTGGGGCCCATAAACCTTTGATGGGAACAATGACTGATAACTCGGGAACAAGAAAAAAATTAGGCCGCTTCGTTATTGGTGATTCATAATCCAGTTTTGAAGCGTTAATGGGGAGCCGTATTTAAGCTGCCAATGTTTAATATACACTTTCTGCAGTTGCACTAAATCTTCTGCACTTTTTTGTTAGTTAGGGGGGGGGGGGGGGGGGGGATGGGGGGGCAGGAGGGAGCGGAGGGGCAGGTCGCTCTTGGCTGCCTGCCCAGGACAGGGCTTTGCTTTTGGGCTTTCTTAGCACCTCAAAGTGACCTGGATACACACTTTATGGATAACTCTTTCACTCTCGCTTTCTCTTTTCATTTCTCTCTGTTGTTCTTCTTCTATTTCTCTATTTTTCAGTCTTTCTGACTCAGTATCTATGTCTGCGTCTGATTTGTCTGTTTGTCTCTTTCTTTTTTAGCATCTCGCTGTCACTGCATCTCTCTCTCTCTCTCTCTTTCTTCTCTCCAATTCTTTCTCTTGCTCGCTCGGCCCATTTACACCACGTCCAGTCTGGTGTGACTTTACATTATTGATCTAAGGAGGAGAGGGAATTGTGTGTCCTATCAGCTCGCAAAGTCACTCACACACAAACACTCAAAATACATGAAATGTATTGCTTGTATAGTGCAATTGTTACACACACACACACACGCACACACACACACACACACACACACTACATAAAATGTGTTTTTTTGTACTACACAAGCTACAAAAGTCTCTCTCTCGCACACACACACACCTCAAAAGACATAAAATGCATCGCTCATATTGTGTAAGTCACACACACACACACACACACACGCACACACACACACACACACACTGTAAAATCTGTCTTTGTGCTGCAGACTTTCTCTATGAATCACAGTGAATATAATGAGGCGCGCTGAGCCTGATGAGACTGAACAAACTGAAATTTCCAGCTCTGCAGAACAGTAAAAGCACACTCAACTGCATTTTTATCCTAATTGCCACGATGAGTCAGTACCTGTGCTTTGGAGCTGTAATCCCTTTGGCATTTGCCTTTAATGCCAGCCTTAATAATATGGACTCTTGAACACCGCTAATGGATCAATGCATTTTGCAAATATCAAACCTTTAAAAAGTTCAAAACTCTTGAAGAGAGCTGATAATAACTGGTAAAAACAAACATCAGTTAAAGGGGGAATATCATTTAATTTACGATCCCGTCTTCTTCCTGCGGTCTGAGGCGGCCTGATCAATATTTTTGAACGTGAGAAGTTCTCTCCCAAAGCCACAAACCAGAGAACTAACTAATGCACCGCCAACAACTTGAGAAACCGCTCGCCATCGGTCTGTTAAGTTTCCACGACCATAGAAACGTCACATGATGTCGGATCGCTCGTCTTGTTTCCTTTAGTTGGCGCGGAAACATCTGGGCCACGTTCAAAGCTTGCACCGTTTTGCTACAGTGCAAAAAAAAACGCAACGGCTTTCGAGGTACGTTTGATCCTGTGGTGATTCTGCATTTTCATTTGATGCGTACAGACGCATGTCACCCATAATTGGCTCGGACAATTCTTCGAGGAGGACGCACAGAATCGCCGCCTCAGCCAATAACAACCCGTAACAGGACGTTCAACGCACTACCTTTTCCTTTTAAACATCCTGCTTGCTAAGTGTCGGGGCGCCAATGAGCCACCAATCCCATTCTAGCAATGTCCCGCCTATTAATACAACACTATTGCTGCTCCAGCTACAAACCACATAGTTCAGCGGGAGTGTGGTTGCTTGTGAACTGAACACAGAATAAGAGTAAAGCCTATGATTTCATTAAGATGTAAAATCTGTAAAATTTACCGTGTGTCTGCTGTTGGCCAAAGAGCAGCTCCACTGCAGCAGCTGGGGGTTTATTGTCCTGCTCAGAGGCATCTCAGCAGTAGTTGTTGAGGGAGGGGCGCACGTTTCTTCTTCACTTCCCCCTGTAGGGAAATCTTCATTTCTCTTGTCAGAGGTCAGAGGTCAGGCTCGGCTACAGAGCAGCGTCCTGCAGCTTGAAGGCACTCAGTTCCTCAATAACACTTCAGCAGGGCGGATGCTTGCTGACGGGGGTTTAAACCCAGTTACTCCGGTTAAAGGACAGTTTCTCTGCTCACTACTCCACTCTGACGCCCGGCAGCCTTCTGGTTAACAGCCAGCTTCTCTTGTTTCCAGCCTCCCGCCGCTCTATGATATCATACAAACTTTATATACTGTGATGCAAACTTTTACTGTCAGTGAGGTGGTGTGAAATTTCTCTTCACAAATATAACAAAAGATGATTCCCATACTTTGACAAAGGGTCTCATCCTCGGAGTAATTCAAATTGCTAACTGCTCAGATGTCAGCGATCAGGCTTGGCAGGCGGTCTTGATTGCATTACCATGCATAGATGGCTATTTCACTCGCCGCGGAGCTGGAGACCAACTTTGACAACTGTGGCAGCCGCAGTGATTTTCTGAGGACATGGGTAATTTTCTTGCTTGTAACTGTCACCACTACTCTGTAATTAGTCTTGTTTGGGTGTAAAAGCACAGTCAGGCATTCTATCGGACCGCAAAGTCAAAGTCTGCCATTCATTGTCAATGGAGCAGTGTCTAGTGACGGAGGGAAAGCCTTTATCTATCTATGGAGAAGTTTTTAGACTCTTCCTTGGAGTATATTAAACAGCTAACCGCTAACATCTTCATTAGGCTTCTTTGATTGCCTTATTGCATGCATGGACTGCTAATTCTCACTGTGTAATACAGTGCGTCTGCGGTGGCCCAACATGAGTAACCACAGGACCATTAGTGGTAATCAGTTCAGCCAGGGGGCAGCGGGCAATCAACACTGTTGGCTGATGGGTAAAGTGCATTCTCTCTCTCCTCCACTTTCCCTTTCGGTCTGTCTTTGTCTCCATGTTGCATCATCTCGCGTATTCTCTTTCTGTTGGTCTTTCCTTCGCTCTGTTGTGCCTCTGTTACTCATCTTATTCTCTGTCTGTCACACTGTAGACGCATTGCAGTTGTGTCATAAATTTATAAACCACAGCCGGTGCGATCGTGGAGGTCCAGCGGAGAACTGGCTGTGCAGAAACAACGGCTAAATATATAACTATCAGCCAAGAAAAAGAGAGATACCTGGAAAAGATTGTTGTGGCTGGAGGTCTGTTCAGAAACGTGACAAGTGAATAGTCTGATGAAGTAGATTTGTTTCCAAATTTAGGTTACTGCACTTGAACTAAGAAAAGCAGCCTTGTTTTTAGCTTGATGGCCATGCATTTTTGACTTTATCCAATTGATTAAAACAACCGATATGCAATAAAAAAAAAAAAGTATTGCCGATGTTCACTGTGTTTTTGAATAGGTTTTGTCTGCCTCGTGTTTAGCTCCAGTTTAGCTTAAGTGGCCAAAACCACGGGTGAATTTTGAAGCCAATAAGGAAGTGTCAGCAGGCGACGGTTCCTCTAACGTCCGCTAGAGTCCGGCTCCAAAAAGACTCCAAACCGCCCAACTCCATGAAGTCAATGGGACCACAACCCAACTTCTCACTCAAAATATAAAGTCAATACATTTTTCGACAAGAGGTTTTGGTCTCAGTAGCTAATTTCACTTTTTCTAATGTTTATTGTTTATTGTTTATTGACCTTTCAGCATTATTACAGGGTCATAAAGACAATTGTCATTAAAAACACTGAATTATTTTGCTGTTACAATAAAACATCAATACTAAGTAAACTAAAAAAATTTAAATGTTGCAATTATCTAAGCTAAAACCTAATATCTCATATTTCAAATCTAAAATCCGCTGTCATTTAGGAGTCTGCACATATAGGGGATTGGTGATCTCCTGTATCTCTCAGTTCGACATCTTGGGATGGCCAGTTTGTTTGAGTTCCCTGAGGGGGGGAAGCCAGCCTCTGAAGTTGGACTTCAGCAGCTTTCTGGCAAAGCCAAGACACAGTTGAGTGCGTCTCTCTGATAGAGTGCACAATGCGAGAGTGCAGAGAGCCTCTGGGTACCCTGAGTACCTCTGGCCAAGTAGGATTTTACAAGCCCGTTTCTGCGTGCTTTCCAGCCTTTTAGCCTGGTCTGTAGTCAGGGGAACAGTGCCAGACGGGGACTGCATACTCCAGCAGCGGGCGCACGTAGCCTGTGTAGATGGAAACGAGTTCTGGGTCTCGGACACCAAATTTCTTCAGGCGACGCAGAGCAAAAAGCTTCCTGTTGGTTGAAGTCAACATGTGGTCCACCTGACTGTCCCATCACAAGTTACTCTGGATGGTGACCCCCAGGACTTTAACTGTGTCACAGACTTCCAGGATGTTCTGGTCAGTGGAGAGAGTCGGCAGTGCGGGCGGATGCCTCGTGTGGGTGACATGTAAAACTTTACATTTCTTTGGGTTAATGTGTGTCCTTATGGTTATTTTCAAAATAATTACATCATTAACAGGGTTGTTTTCCAAGTGATTGACAGGTCGCCTGTCCAGTGAGCGATTACGGACCAATAGCAGGCGGAGCTGAGGCTCTGTGGACGACCCCCGGCTTCGCTCTGGCTGCACTGGCTCCAAAAAATGTCAACATGGCGGCGCTCGTAAACCCGATCTTTAGGCTTCAAAACGGACCTTCAGAAACCTATGGGTGACGTCACACTCACTACTCCATCTGTTTTTCCAGTCTATGGTTTAGCTTCGCTGTTTTTACTGCTCTACAGACTTGTATTTATATGAAAATGTCACATTAATTTGACTTTAAGAGTTTGATTACAAAGCAGTCATTATTCTTAATCTACATCTGCCCTTCATGACTGAGGTGAACCAATAAGGGATCACAGCTTTCACCCGGCTTCACCCTGTCAGTCTGGTTCATAAAATGAGACATTTTTCCCAGCATTTTGTTTACCCAGCTCACATACAGCTATCACCGCACAAAGACCTGATCTGCTAATTCTCGGCGCTACCCGCCTCCCCATATTAGGAGGTTTAGTAAAGCCGGCTTTGACGAAAAAGGTCAGGCCACCTTTTACTATTGAAAATCATTGGCTGCTAAAGATCATGACATTAAAGACCAGAGCAGAGAGGCCATAAGAGAGTGGCGGCGAGGAGGAACAGGTGAGGCTGGAGGAGGGATGGAGGGTGGTGCAGACAGACGGAGGGAGGGATGGGAATAGGGCGGATAATAGAGAGAGAGAGAGAGAGAGAGAGAGAGGGAGAGAGGGAGAGAGAGAGAGTAACAAAAGGTAAAAGAGAATGAGTAACAGAAAGGATGAGACAGAGGAAGACAGAGGATGAGAGTCTAAATAGGCAGGTGAAGGTCATGTGGATAGACAGAGCGAGACGGAAGGAAGCACATACACACACACACACACACACACACTTATACACTTATACATTTACATACATAGAGAATTGCATTTTTAACCCGATCACTCAAGTAGTTCCCTTCCTAACCCGACTACTACTGGTTTTGGGTCGACATGTAAACGTCATAACTGGGTTGTGATTTCCTACATTTCCCAGAATGCCTTTCAACAACCCCCCAGAGAACAGGCTTGAAATTGTTGCATTCAGATTTGGGTTATATACGTGTAGGTGAAGAGAGAGAGAGATAGTGATCGCGCAGTAAGAGCAAGAGAACGTCTTGTGGCTGCATTGCATTCTGGTCTCTCTCTCCTGCTCCTGTGGGTGGAGAAACTGGTCTCTCTCCTCTTCTACGATGGATTTCTCCCTGTATGATTGTTGAACGTCTCTTGGTGCAAAATGGCGGCTCTAGAAAGAAGCCCTCGCTCTTTGATTCTTGAGGGACTGACACCAAAACCTTTCAAGACGTTAAAAATCTTTTTATTTCTTAATGTGTTTTAGGGTTTAATTCAGTAAACATGCAGTAAAGCGTGGGGCTACATCTGTATATCTCACAACATCTGCATCCGACAGTGTTTACTGTCCTACTTGTGGTGTTAAAAACAGGTTTGAATACACACACAAACTGTTCAGCAACCTTTTGCCATAAAATCAATTTTCAAACCACGGTGAAAATGAGGCCAATGTGCTAAAGGCTGAGGAATTAGATATACTGCATCTAGCCTCACCCTGCGCTCCGAGAGACTCACTGGAACCGAATGATTAGTGCTGCAGACACATCTGCCAGTGCAAGAAGTGATGAAGCCATGCTCCTAGATGTGGTCTTAGAGTGTGTGTGTGTGTATGTGTGCGTGTGTGTGTGTGTGTGTGTGTGTGTGTAAACGTGGGTTGCTTCCAGGGCATGAATTGATAAAGCCATGCTCATAGACCTGGTGTATTTGTGTGTGTGTGTGTGTGTGTGTGTAGCTTCCTTTCAGCACGTGACCAACTCAACTGCACATATAGAATAAATAAATTCACTAACAGGATATCTTCTTCACAGCAGCAGAAACGTGGAAAATCGACCAAACTGGGTCACAAAGTCTCACATTGTAGCAGATGAGCATCTGAGCGAAACCCTCGCAGCACAGAATGAAGTTAAACCAGATATTAAGAGTAAGAAATCTCTCTGTTTTGTCTTCAGCAGGGCATGTTTAGACATTTGCAAGATAATAAGATTGCATTTATCCAAAGTGCCCCATTCACTACGTATGACAGCATATATTTTTTTTATCATGGGCGTGTAATGTCATGCTCTTCCTTACTGAAATACACAGCGAATGGAGTCCTGACCCTGTGATGCTGTTCCTGCAGAGCTGTACGGGACCTCATGGGCTTTCAGGGGCGGCTCTAAGCACATGAGATCAATGTACACTGTCATTAGTGTAAACACCGGCTACATTTAAATGCATGGAGTAACCCGGCTATCGGCCATACTCCGGTAAGGTCTTAAGTGTTAAGCTGTTTACATGAACCTTTGATTCCCTGCTGCCACGAATCGACCAGTTAACTGAATATTCCTATTCTGCAGATAAAACAGAAGGTCCCGCTCCCTATTGGCTGAGCAGTTGGTTACTTCTAATACAGGGGAAAGAAATGATGATTGATTGATTGATTGACTGCCTATATTCTACCAGGGAAGACCACCAGGGAAGAGCAAATCTCTCTTTCACAATGCTGCCTTGAATATAACACATGTAATACTATGCAGAGAGAATACAAGTAAACAGGTGTATAAAAGACAAATAGACAAAGACATATACATTACTTGGACAAAACATCCTCCAAACAACAAATTAAAATCTTCCATGCTTGCATATTGATCCAGTTTAAGGATATTTTGTTGCTCTTTCCACTTGTGCGGGGCATTAAAAGATTGACCCAGAACATGGGTTTCAGAGAATATAAACATTACTACTTCTGTTGTTATGTAACAGCAGCTGACCTCTGACCTCCCTAATATGAAGATTAGAAAACAGACGTCTTTGTCGCGAACACGCTTTCAAAAACTGATTCCTTCTGTCATCTTGTTGTACGGCTTCAAGGTCTGATTTGATGATTTTACATCTGTATCATTAGCAGAACATTGTGAAATGTGGGAACAAGATGAGTTTTCTGTGTAATTACTGCTAGTCTTAATGGTGGATCATGGAGGTATAACACTATTCAAGGCAGTCTTAAAGGATTTTTTTTTGTTTAATTGCATATTCTATGGATTTGGGAGGTAAATCAAACCCAAAAGTAACCACAAATAACGCGATTACCTTACTGTACAATTACGTTGCCGTGGTGAGTAATCGTCAACAGATTACAATTCGACAGTAAGCTTCGATCCCAATTGGTGAACTAGAAGTGACTTTAAAGATTATGAAACAGACTTTATTGTGAACACGCTTTCAAAAACTGACAACCCTGCCTTTATTCCTTACATCTTCTTGATGTATGCATTCGAGGACGCCGTTTAGATGATTGCACGACTGTCAGTAGCAGCTAATTGTGCTCGCTAGAAGAATATAGGATCAACGCGCTCTGTAATTATTGTAAACATTCCTGAGGCTAATCACAGTTAACGTCCAATGGTATAAAGTTGTCTCCGAAGGCTTGTTAGGGGAAGTTTGATCCATTTTTGCAGCCACAGATGTGTAATCTATCGCCTTTTTTCTGTCTGTATAAGGGAAGGCTGTCGGCAAGTCTTGCAATGGAGCTTTGTTGAGTCTATAGGTGCTTGTAGGCTTTCGGAGCAAGAGAGGTGTTTGGTCAGGTGACAAATTGTAGATTGGGTGAAGCGGTGATGAAAATTAATCTTCACAAGCGGCAGGGTCAGAAATTAATGGGGACTCGGGGGCAAAAACGCCCTCAAAAGTTCATATAATGCCAATAATTAGGAGTTCCCTTTTTTTGCATTTCACTGTTCACATTTTATTCATTGTGTGAATGCAACGACTGTCCAGCTACTGTTTGTGGGAGGCTGTGACCTGGGGGATTGTTTCCAGTGTTTTCTGGGAGAGACAAATGGAGCGGTTCTTGATCTGAACACAACCGAGCACGCAGCCTGAAGCAGAGGGAACTGTTGGCACGCAAACCGCTGTGTCAACAAAAAATGAAACAACCAACATTGCAAAAAAAAAAACAACTCAGTAATCGAGAGGTGGAAGATGGAAGATGGACTGGCTGGGGACAGAGAGGGGAAAACGGCATCATCCTCTTCTGGAAGACCTGCTGCCCAGTTTCCAGCAGTGGGAAAGAAGTCTGGGATGTTTGGTATATTATGATTTAGAATAAAACCTTCTTCATGGTATAAATTGAGTGTTTTTTGCCACTGTGCAATGCAAATATATTATTTCATAGTTCAGTAAAATGACTCCTGAAAAAGACCACAATATCCCTGAAAATCAGATCAAATGCCCTAGTAAGTAATTTCTTACACTGCTAAGCGGCTAATTTCACTGTTAACACACCATAACTTCAATATTGTAAATTTCAGTATCATTATCCCAAATTAATCATTGTTAACCTGCAGCTACAGATCTATTTCCATGTCAAATACTGGTTAATGTATCTGAAATCTTTATGAAATTAACATAAATATAACCTAAATTCAATTCACTACTTTCTATCACCTTACTGTTTCCTTACAGACAAATATACCAACACTGACCTGTAAATATCTGAATAACTTATGAAGTTATAACACTAAATAATGTAGAGTATGGATTCAGAATCACAAACCAGTAGGGGCTAATAGATTATTATTTAATCTTATAAATTTATTATTTAGTCTTATAACTGCCTTCTGACGCAATCCAGTGCCCACTTAATGTCCCACTTATTATTTTTTAAGTACATTGCACATTATTGTGTCCTTAATGTGAGTTTAGTGATAAATTTCAGATTAATGAGCCTTTGTGACGGTAAAATAATGGCCTGTAACTTGATATGTTGCCCTAGATTGTATATATTGTACACTGCTGATAGTATTTATGTGTGTGTGTGTGTGTGTGTGTGTGTGTGTTAGTATCTCTCAGCCTCTCTTGTGTATCTTGCTCACTACTTATCTCCCTCTCTCTTTCTCTCTCTCTCTCTCTCTCTCTCTGTCTGACTCTGACATGACACCTGGTGGCAGGAGACCGCCAGTACAACAAGATATTGATTCAAAGCATGGGGGAGGGGGGTGATGTGTGTATTCATAGAATTCATAGAAGCATAAACATATTAATAAAGAGACTACAAAAAAGGTCTAAGGTCAAAGTCAACATTAAGTCCAAGAGGTGCGAGGGTTTTAAGGTTTTGGATCCATGCTGCCTCTCGTCTCATTAATAAGGCATCTATGTCCCGCCCTCTTCGTGGCACAGAAACCTTTTCAATACCCACATAACGTAGAGAAGAAACGGGGTGACTGGCTTCTACAAAGTGTGCAGAGACTGGGTATGTATGTTTATTGTACTATATGTATACTGCATTTAATGTGATGATGTTTTCTTATGTGTGGTTTATACTTAGACTTGATACTCTTTGTATGACATGGAATGGAAAGTTGAGACTATATACCACTCACTAAATTGTTGTGGTCTTTCTATTGAACCTATTGTTCACTTTTTCCCTTTCCTGTGATTGGTCAGGTTACACTGATTGCCTGCACCTGTGTACCAGTGCTTTTAACTTCAGTCAAGCTTGTGTCCTGGTAGATCAACCCTGATGAAGGCAGCCTAGCTGCTGAAACGTCGGTTTTGTTAATGTCTCAATAAATTATTGCATCGGAAGCTACGAGTGTGCGGCTACTTTCACTATTTTTATGCTTGTTTTCGCTGGCCGGCACCTCATCACTACAGGTGTGCGTTCCACCTACTTTGACTCGGTAAACTCAATATACCCATGCAGAGATAAATGGTGGGTGGTGCACCTATATTTTTCTTATTCCTGTGGATAACTGACCAAAGTTAAAGGGTAACACTTTCCAGTAAGGGTCACTAAGTTAAGGGTTAGTTAATGCTTAATAAGCATTAACTAACCCTTAATTAACAGTTAACTAATGTGTCTGGTAATCGTTTACTAATGGTGTTCATGTTAACTAAGGTATTAATTTATACATTATTTAATAGTCATCTTTATAAACTATTAAATAATGTATAAATTAATACCTTAGTTAACATGAACACCATTAGTAAATTACACATTAGTTAACTGTTAATTAAGACAACAACAACCCTTATTAAGCATTTACTTACCCTTATTAAGCATTAACTAACCCTTAACTTAGTGACCCTTACTGGAAAGTGTTACCCTTTAACTTTGGTCAGTTATCCACAGGAATAAGAAAAATATAGGTGCACTACCCACCATTTATCTCTGCATGGGTATATTGAGTTTACCGAGTCAAAGTAGGTGGAACGCACACCTGTAGTGATGAGGTGCCGGCCAGCGAAAACAAGCATAAAAATAGTGAAAGTAGCCGCACACAAGTAAATGCTTAATAAGGGTTGTTGTTGTCTTAATTAACAGTTAACTAATGTGTAATTTACTAATGGTGTTCATGTTAACTAAGGTATTAATTTATACATTATTTAATAGTTTATAAAGATGACTATTAAATAATGTATAAATTAATACCTAGGTTAACATGAACACCATTAGTAAACGATTACCAGACACATTAGTTAACTGTTAATTAAGGGTTAGTTAATGCTTATTAAGCATTAAATAACCCTTAACTTAGTGACCCTCATTGTAAAGTGTTACCAGTTAAAGGTTTAAGGCCATGTTGAGATATTTCCAGCAGCTACAATGGAGTTTGATATCAGAAAATGTTTCAGGATGTAAAACATCAGCGGTAAACGTCAGGTTTTGGTGTCAGTCCCTCAGAATCAAAGAGCGAGGGCTTCTTTCTAGAGCCGCCATTTTGCACCGAGAGACGTTCAACAATCATACAGGGAGAAATCCATCGTAGAAGAGGAGAGAGACCAGTTTCTCCACCCACAGGAGCAGGAGAGAGACCAGAATGCAATGCAGCAACAAGACAGGTTGTGTTATTATATCTGTACCAATCACAAAGGTGGAGATGTAGATAAAGAGAATCAGACGAGTTACAGAAGGATTTTTAAGTTGAGATGTGGTTTGTGCAGTTCAATATCAGGAAGATGTTCCTAATATTTTGTGCATTCAGTGTCTGCACAGAGGAAGAGATGACTATTTCCTACATGTCCAGAGATATAGAGGTGGCAGCACCTCAATAAAAAATATTTTTAGAGGATAGCGTCCACTCCGCCCAGCAGCTGAGACAGGATGTGCGTGGAGCCACTTCAGCTGAATCTGTATGTGCCAGAAGAGAGTGGAAGTAAATGAAGTCATCCGCCAATTCAGCTGAAACTAGGCGCCGGATCAGTAGTTCCACCGATTGAGCCGCCGTTTCGTCCGGAAGACCTTCAATTGTATCCTGGTGTGCCAAATGATCACCCATTCGAAACAAATAGGTCAGCATATAGGTCGAACGCTCCGGGAGAATAATAGTGACATTTGACAGCCGGCATTTTCTCAAATCGACGGCGGCGCTCGCACTAAAATGACCGCTGCGCTTTCTCTCTAAAAGCCGGAGACGACGAGATGATTGACGCTTGTCCCTTTCTCCCGGCGGAGCGTCTGGGAGCACAATAATGTCTGGAAGAGAGAGAGAGGGTCTACTGTGACGGAGGAGAGACGGAGAAAAGACGGAGACACACGAGAGGAGAATGGGACAGAGAGGCAGAGGCTGGCTTTCCGTCCAAGTGGTTTAATCTGAATTCTGATGTATTGAATAACACACGTTGAGTAGCAAAATCTGATCAAATTTACTCAATATGGCAAATTTCTACACTCACCTAAGGCTGAAAATTGAAGAAAATGTGATAACCGGTGATGGAAACATACTTGTTAAATACACTGAACAAAAATATAAACGCAACACTTTTGGTTTTGCTCCCATTTTTCATGAGTTGAAATAAAAGATCTAAGACTTTTTCTATGCACACAAAAGGCTTATTTCTCTCAAATTTTGTTCACAAATTTGTTTAAATCCGTGTTAGTGAGCACTTCTCCTTTGCCAAGATAATCCATCCACCTGACAGGTGTGGCATATCAAGATGCTGATTAAACAGCATGATTATTGCACTCACTAACACGGATTTAAACAAATTTTTGAACAAAATTTGAGAGAAATAAGCCTTTTATGTGCATAGAAAAAGTCTTAGATCTTTTATTTCAACTCATGAAAAATGGGAGCAAAACCAAAAGTGTTGCGTTTATATTTTTGTTCAGTGTATATAATGATGTAGGCTTGGTTCAATGTCACTGTACAACTATTCAGAAGTGGTTTTGGATATTTTATAAGTATGACTGTAAAATATCTGTCCACCACGACCGCCCAGAAATGTCTGACCTGCTGTTGCTCCCTGCATAAAGAGCCATCCTGCTTCTCTGGTCTTTAGTTGATGCATTACAATCCTGCAAAGTGCATTTCTTTGTTTTCGTCTTCAGATGAAAACATGACACATGGCTTTAGCTGACAACAAAGAACACCAGCAACTTCCCGCATACTAATCAGCTCTTGAAACACTCTTCATTTTTCTGGTGACAGTGTTTTTTGACATTTATTATTTCAGATGTCCGCTTAAAAATCGCTTGTCAGTTGTATGGAAGCATAACTAGAGAGTGGCGGAGAGAAAAAAAATATGTAGAAGATGAAAGAAAGAGGAAAAGAGGTACAAATGGACAGACTAAGAAAACAAGGTTGGAGGAGCAAAAGACAGAGGAAGAGAAGGAAAAACAAAGAGGGCAGAAAGACAAGATATGTTTCCATCCAACGGTCAAGTGAAGTTTCACACAAAATTTTGAAATGTTGCAAAAACGTTATTTTAGGTGCATTTCCATCGGCTGTGTTTACGTCATTATTTATTAGAGACAATGTGTTTCGATCACAATTTATCGCTTAATGTCTTTATCACCAAACACTGAAGGATATTGAAAGATATTGAAGGAAATTTTATCGAATTTGCTGTTCCCATTCAGCTTTTCTAATTCGATATAATTTGTAAAATAAAAATAAACATACTTGGATGCAGCTAGTGAGAGTGAGAGAGCAGAGCAGAGCTTTGACCCTGCTGCTCTGTTAACGGCTAATGCTTTCCCTTCCCAGGTGGAAAGCACTTTTGCTGGCGTGTGGGCTTCTTTCTGAACCGCTACACACACACACACACACACACACACACACACACACACACAAAGCGGTGTGATCTCAGTGTTTTGCGTCTGTATCTATCACACTCGCTGACTCTGAAATCTGATCAGGGCAGCTGGGACCTTAAATGACTGTGAGCGAGGAGAGGGATCAGAGGCAGCAATCAGCATGTGTGCTTGTGTGTGGGTGTGTGTGTGTGTGTGTGTGTGTGTGTGTGTGTGTGTGTGTGTGCGTGCGTGCATGTATGCCGTACATGTATATGGATAAGTCTTATGTTTGTATGTTTGTTTCTGTATGTATGTAGACAGAGAGACTGTGAGAAAAAGAGATAAAATAAAGAGTGAGAGAGAAGAGAATGAGTGTGTGTGTGTGTGTGTGTGTGTGTGTGTGTGTGTGTGTGTGCATGTATGCCGTACATGTATATGGATGAGTCTTATGTTTGTATGTTTGTTTCTGTATGTATGTAGACAGACTGTGAGAAAAAGAGATAAAAAAGAGTGAGGCAGAGAAGAGAATGTGTGTGTGTGTGTGTGTGTGTGTGGAAAAGACAGAGTGTAGAACGACAGTGTGAATGAGTGTGTATCGGTGCGTAACAGAGAGACGAGTGCAGTCATGTGTGGATGCCTCCAAGCATACATGCATAAATATTAATTTTGTTTGTGCATGTATTATTAGTGGATGTGCATCTACAGTGTGTGTGTGTGTACATGCAGTGAGTGTGTGTGTGTGTGTGTATGAGAAATACAAGTGCATGGAAGTGTGTGTGTAGTAAGAAGTTTCTGTGCATACAATATGCGCTGTGAAACCAAACCCCTTTACTTTATCCCTGAAATGTCCTTAATTTCTTATTACATAAACATTAATTATCCATTAAAAATAACAGCTTTAAAAAAGTAAGGTTACTATCATGGGTTTTTAGGGGATTTATTCATGGGTTCATGCATGGAGACACTAGCAGGCTAATTAAGGGATTTTTTAAAATGTCTTTTATGCAGGTTTACAGGGTTATTCATGAGTTATTAATGGAAAGTTCCTGTCTTCCTGAATTTCACATTAAATTAGAAAGTAAGGAGTCAAAAATGAATGGGTCTCCTCCACGAATAACTCCCTTAACTCATTTTAGGGGGATTTTGCATGAATTAAGGGGTGAATTAATGTAAATGTAAGGTTATTTTAAGGGATTACTGGCTCATGTTATCTTATTATCTTATCTTTTTCTTAACTTATCATTTTGCCACAGATACATCTGATTGATTCCGTGTTTAGATAATGTTAGCTTGTTAGCTAGTTAACCGGTCTGGTCAGCTCACCGTCACTGGCATTTCTTACCGTCAACAAATCCTATAAAAATAACAAAATCAGCAATGATTTTGTTTTACCAACAAGTCTCGTCCATGTAGCCGGTGCCCAATGAAGCCTCATGTCCCAGCAGCCATAGAACTCCACTGTATTAAAAAAACGATTAAAAACACGTCAAAGAGCCATGCCGTTGCTCTGGGCAACATATTTCATCATCACGATGCACCGGGCCGGCCGACTTTTTCCTCAAACAACTTAATAAGCCGGCTGTAAACACTTTGCGATCTCAGGAAAGTAGTTCCGTAGCACCGAAAATAGTCCCCGGCATAATGAAGAATTTGTTCCCATTTGAATTTGATTTGGTAATAACTACAACAGCCTGACTTTTCATGGTAACAGTTAGCGATTTTTAAAATGTAAACTATGTCTTTGTGAGCTGTATTTCAAGGTTTTTAGCTTACAATTGGAGCCAATGACTTCCGGGTTGACGGCTAAAAACGGTACGTGGGAAGTCAGAAAGTAAGTACCGTATTTCCTCTAATAGTGGCCAATTAAAAGCCGGGTCTCCGATAATGGCCGGGGCCGTCGTTGACACGAACAAATAAAGGCCGGTCTCAAATACAGGCCGGGGGAAAAAACAAAGGAAACAAGACTAGGTCAAAACCTAGTATATGGCTGGACCGTGTCCGTCTCCTCTCTCCGCCGCTGCCTCTCCACGGCCCGCATTGATCCTCCCGATCCGAGCCCCGGACCCCCGCCGAAATCTCGGCCGGATCACCGGGAACACATCGGCGCCCAGGTTCAGTTAGCTTCAGTTAGCTTCAGCTTACATGCAAACAACGGTGGATACCGGTAAACTCCTGGTGCCTGTTTGTAACTGTAGTTTGTAGTAACGTACAAGTGCCACAAGACGGCTCGGCCGGCGGAAGTCTCTGGAGCATGCCGTCGTCGATTACCGTAATTATCGTAATGCATTGCAGTAACAAAAAAACGTCTCCCTAACGTACCCCAACAGAAGCAGATCAGAAAACAAGGAGGCTTCGTACTAAAATATGAGCAAATATACTTATCAAACAGAGGGAATTAGAAATAAAGGCCTGTCTCTAATATAAGCCTGCTTCCAATAAAGGCCTGGTACCCTCTGCAGTTGAGGTAAATAAAGGCCCGGGCCACTATTAGAGTAAATACGGTAAGTAAGTAAATGCATTGTTGATTTTGTTATTTTCATAGGATTTGTTGATGGTAAGAAATGCATTAAACACCAGCGTTATAACACATCTGACTGACGCACTAGCTAACATATCTAGTGGAAGCTTCAAGCTAGCGTTAGCATGCTGGCTAGTTAGCTAGCTAACAGTTTGTTCAGGTTAACTGAGCCGACTCTTCTCAAGCTACAACTCAGAGTGTTTTGGAGTAGAGACTAGAGCTAAAGACAAGACAGTTTACTGTGTCACAGTAACCTACATTTGAAAACAAATCCACCTTATCACACGGTTTACTTTTACTTACAACATTACTAAATTGAGCTACAGCCATTCCAAACAATCTTTTTCAGGTATCTCTGTTTTTCTTTCCCTGTTGTTACATATTTACACGTTTTCAACAGCCAACTTTCCAGCAGACCTCCAGACGTCATTGCCAAATGTGACGCAACTGCGAAGGGTTGGAGCGTGTCTTCGACCAGTCAGATTGCTTGGCTGAAACTTCCTGGATCGTGTTATCGGCCCTCAGCGAGACAATACAGCTATTATACAAAAATTCATCGCATGATTTACAGCATGTACAATTCCAACACAATAGTGAGTTAATGAGTTGAGATAGAAAACACAATGAAGAATGTACGGTATATATTACATATGGTCCTGATTCCTTACAGTAGTGCAGTGTGTGTGTCTGTGTTTGTGTGTGCATGTGTATGTGCGTGTACGTCACTGACTGTGTGCTTTATTAGTGTGCATGTATCTGTGTGTGTGTGTGTGTGTGCATCTGTCCATACGCAAGAGTGGGTGTACATGCTTCATTGGCGTGTGCATCTGCATGTGTGCACACTGCAAGAAGAATTCAGTGTGTGCGTGTCTGGCAAAATCCTATGTCTTGCTGAGCCTATGTGTGCTGATGTATGAGATGGGTCTAGCAATGAGCTGAACACCACAGAATCCTACTGCGCACACACACACACACACACACACACACACACAGACACACACACACACAGACACACACACGCACACATTTGGCCTCATGCACTCTAGATATACAACCACATACAAGATCACACCATTATTATTTCAACGCTGAACTGTGATTTAATTTAAGGAAGGAATGTAAGGTGGATTGTGCTTGTGTGTGTGTGTTTGTTAGTTAAGAGTGTGTGTGTGTGTGTGTGAGAGTGTGTGTGTGTGTGTGTGTGCACCTTCTGCTGCTAGATATACAACCACAGACAATATCACACCTTTATCATTTCAACACTTGAGTATCGGTAAGTGTGTTTATGTGGTATAGTGTGTGTGTGTGTGTGTGCCCCTTGCCACTGTGCCCCATGGTTGTAGCAATGTCTCAGCACTAACAAGGTACCTGACAGAAGAGAGAGCGAGAGAGAGAGAGAGAGAGAGAGAGAGAGAGAGAGAGAGAGAGAGAGAGAGAGAGAGAGAGAGAGAGCAGGTGTGGAGGGCAGAGCAAACTGAAGCTCATTTAGCTGAAGCCAGCCTCTCCACCTGCGGCCTCTCTCTCTCTCTTTATCTCTCTATTCCTTCTTCTGTCTCTCTCTCCCTCTCTCTCCTCTACTCTTCCTTCATTCTCTTATAATGGAACTCAGTCGAATGCTTTTACTCACACACAGCAAGAGCAAAGGAAGAGTTAAAATGCAGAAGCACACACACACACACACACACACACACACACACACACACACACACACACACAACTATCTATCTATTCTTCATCAAATTCAAATGCAAAGATGCTTTTTAAAATTAGATAAAAGAAAAGTATTTCATATTAAAAGACATTAACAACTTAACATTTGTTTCCATTCGTAATTTCACTCGTACAGAGTATGTTGTTAGACCCTAATGACTATGTTAAATACATTTATTACCTTCAAAAACGTTCGGAAAGTCTTAATTTTTTATGTTTACAATGCTACAATGTTTCCATCAGTGCAGCAGCTTGGAGAGGAAGCTCCGCCCCTTGATTTGATTGACGGCCCAAGTTGCAGGCGTTTCAGGTAACCAGCTACTTCGCTCACATCGGCTCATCATTTACTAGAATTTCCAGCTCAATATAGGATTGTAACACGAGCAGCTGGACTAGCTAGCAAGCTAACTTACCAGTAGAGTAAGAAGAATGCTACGTCCGCATCGGTACTTTCTCCACTGATCAAAAGCTTCTCCAGTATCAATACGTACGGTGTCTCCTTTTATCCACTCGACAACACAGTCAGGTTTTCACTTCTTTGCTTTCCCAAACTCAGTTCTCTTTCTTCTGCTGACATGGCTACTGAGTGAGAAGAGGAGAAATGCGTGCTTGAAAACCATGTGATAAGCATTTTTGTTGTTGTTGTTCGGGGATCCACTTTATCACCGGCACTACTAGTTGCCAAAAACTCTGTTGGTCATCTTTAATACAGCTGATGTAGCCAGGTTTATATTGGGGACTATTTCAGATGAGCAGACATGTATTCATGTCATTCTGCGCAGTGATTTTTAGCTGTACACAGTTTCCCGTCTTTCACTATGTTCATTTCCTATGGAAACAAAACAAGTTTCCACAGAGAGCGATGTCCCTGGTAGTTTAAAACAGTAGAGTTTTGGATCATATTTCCTGTACATTTTACCAATCTCCTGCACAAGACTTCCAGACTTGGCCACATATCATTTAAGATTATTTACTATTAGTTAAAGCTGCTACACGTTCTTATCTTCTCACTTTTGAGATAATGCTAGTCGCCTACTATCACTCAACATAGTGAATGCTAAAGTGTTAGCATGGAGCAGCAGAGCGAATGATCTACTGGGGACACATGGATGATTTTGGTGTATATGTTCTCATCACTTAACAGGTAAGTTGACCAACCGACCAATCAGCCAAAAACGTGTGTATCCCTCTAACTCAGAGCAATTCTCTCTTTCTGACAGAGCCCATCTCTTTTCCTCTCTCTTCCCCAGTTGTTTGGAGCATTTTGAAGGTATGCTGGATGCCGTTCTCTCTCCCTCTCTCTCTCTCTGTCTCTCTCTCTCTCACGCCTGTTACTGTCATTACCATGCTCTCTTTCAACTCAGCCACCTGCTGCTATTTATTAGCCCCGCACTACCAGCAGCTTATCGTCCATATCTGATTCCCATCTTCCCACATTGTCGCATCTCTTCCTTATCCAACCCGTCACACCTCCTAGGCCGTCTCTAACTCTATCTTTCCCTCTCTCTCTGATTCTCTCTCTCCATCTCCCCCTACACCCTTACTCACTTTTTTTCTGTTCTCTTCCACATCTTCTTTCCCCTTTCCTCATTCCCCTCCCTCTCTTTCCCCTTTCCTCTCTTGTTATCTCTCCCTCCATCCTCCCACCTTCCTCCATGATCTCTTTCTTTCCTCTCTTCTCTCTTTATCTTCTCCCCACCATCCCTCCATCCTTTTTCACCTGCTTTACGACCGCCCGCGCTCCTCCTGCACCCTCCTCTCCACGTGATAAGGAGCCCGGGCGGCGTGATGGATTTCCGTCGGGCCAAAAACACTTTACTCCCGGGTCGCGGCGGGTCTGGATAGTGCTGGATAAGCAGGTCAGAAGGAGTCGCGCGTATGAGGAGAAAACAGCTGACGAAAAAAGCAATAAGAGGAGCAAAGCTTGGCCGCCCAGAGATAAATGTGTCTCTTTTTGTGGATTGGGTGGGGCGTAGGAGAATAAGCTGTTTTCATGTAAAAAGCTCTGAGGAAAAAAAAAAAAAAAAAAAAGCTGGATCCGAATCAGAATCACTTTATCCGCCAAGTATGATAAATGTGCAGGAATGTGCCTCAGGGGCATTGGTGCAGAGAGGCTGGCACCTTACTGAGCTTCACTGTACATGCTGATGAAGGAGAAAAATCTGATCCATAACAGGCAGACTAAAGAGCTTCAGACTGTAGGACTGTAGGTAAACGGGGGTTAGGGTCCGTGGGGAGGGGCATGCTATCGATAGAAACCTCAGGTGGACTGCAGGAGAGAGGCAAATTAAACTAGAGGTTATAGTTGAAAGACCTTTCCTTAACCAAAAGCCATAGGTTCAATTCCTGCAACAGGCAATTTTGTGTCCTGTTCATGTGGCCTTCAGCAAGACACTGGACCTTTACCTACTCAATTTATACTGTATGTATAAGTGTTAGGTAAACGGCAAAAAATATATACATGTTAAAGGAAATGCCAGAGATGGTGTATTGGTGAAGACCCCTCCCTCTGAAACCAGATGGATCAAATCCATCCTGAACCATAAAACCTCTCTCTCTCCTCTACTCCTCGTCTCCCTCTTTGCCTTCTTAGAGTCTCAACAAAGAAAATAAAAAAACAACTCCAGGCAGTGCGCTGTCCACTCAAATTAAAAAAAAAAAAAAAAAAAAAAAAAAAATGTGTTTGTAGTTCTACTTGGTGTTTTTTTTTCAGAACTCCAAACTATTTCCAGACACTTTGAATCTATGCTAAAGTGCGGTGTGGCTGCACTGGTGGCATATGGTGGACAAACAACTTATTAAGACGGAGAGGAAGGTTCGGCAGGTTCGTCTGTTGTTTTAACCTTCTGGCTTGTTGCTCTGCCAAGAACAACAGAATTAACTAACCAACCGAAAAAGTCCATTCCTGAATCTAAATGTGCGGACTACAGACTACGGCACAGAGGTGCAGGACTGCATAAAAGGAATAAATGGGACGGGCCCTCTCCCATCACTCGCTGCCACCAATGCAAAATCAGAAACAGGAAGCAGTCAGCGAACGTATTTCAGCTGATGTAGGCCTACAATACCAGTCAAAAGTTTGGACACACCTGATTGAATGTACTATATTCTCTTAAAGCCATTTTGATCTAAAGGCTTCTGCTTAACTGCTTGACATTAGTTTCTTAGACAAATATAAATAGTGAAGTTGATCCTATGTATGAATTTCTTTCCAAAGACTTTTTGCCTTTCCATCAAGGCAAAGGGCGGCTACTTTAAAGAATCTAAAATATAAGATAGTTTTGATTTGTTTAACACTTTTTTGGTCGCTGCATATTTCCATTTGTGTTATTTCATAGTTTTGATGTCTTTACTGTTGTTCTAAAATGTGGAAATTATTAAAAGTAAAGAAAAATGTGGTGTGTCCAAACTTTTGACTGGTAGTGTATTTGGAACACATCCGTAGTGCAATGAATGATGGGAAATATTGCCAGAGAAGTCTGCAAGGTAGCGGACTCGCTGGCAGCACATGCTTTATTTCCTTGTCAGTTTAAAACAGTTATTACACTTTAAGTTGGTGTTGATGTTGGAGGGCTGCCATGTCCTAACCAGGCTCATTGACTCACTGATGCTGCCTACAGCGATAGCCTCATTATTGTGGAGGCAGGTGTTTTTGTGATTGGAGCATTTTCTTTCTGATTCCACTTGCCATCAGTGATTCTAGCCCCCGCTGTCTACAACATGTAATAGCGGTTACCCCGGCAACCGCTGAGCTGATGTCGAGAGAGAGAAAATGTCAACAGGTGTGAACGCTACTGCTGATTCAATTTGTAAAAGTCTAAGTAGGCTGTGTGGGCAGAGCTTGAAAATAATTGGCACTTAACATGTAAAACATTTTTTATTTTAAAGTAACAGAAGAAGAAATGATTGCAACGCGGCTTGGGAGGTAATGGCGTGATAGTTTGCATGTTTAGTATGTTAATGATGCTACAGACAGATCCGACACATACAGAGCTCCAAAGCAGTCACCGGTGTTGAAACTGAAGAAACGAACACTCTCAAAAGATGCCATGAACCTACTCCATCGAAAACACCGTGACAGACTGTGTCATAAAACACTATCCCGTATGTCAGGTCGCTTCCGGGCGCTTAGCAGCTTAATAACGCTTAATGCTCAAAAATGCTCCGTCTCAGGTTCCTGGATCGTCACCTTCCAGCTGCAGCCGGGAGTTTAAAATAAGTTTGAGATTGATGAGAGAGATCTGCAGAGCATCAAAGGCAGACTTTAATCTAGTAAGAGCCTGGTTTGTAGTGGAGCCCGTGGCAAACAAGATGGTATCATCGGCGTAAAAATGGACTTTACAATGCTACATTGAAAAAAAACAACAACAGAAAAACAGCAAAACCAGTGCCCATTAATGAAAAAGTTGAGGAGATAAAAAAAACTTAATTTAAACAGGTTATTGACATGATTCATTAATCTTTCCTAGAGTTGTGCCTTTGTGTTTTTTGGATAACAGCTCTTGGTTTTCTGTGTTTTTATTGTAATCTTAGTTCAAGATAAGGGCTGTTTTGCCAGGCCTTTATCATAAATCTCCATGTTGTTGAGTTTTTACTTCAGAGACTAAAGCAGAACAGCACACCCTCCTCTGAAGAGGGAAGGAAACTGATTCATTCACGGCTGGCAGGCATGCACTGTCAGAGCGACAAACTTCTTCATTTTGTTAACTGACACACAAACTCCTGCGGCGCAGCTTGGCTCGAGTTACTGCAAATTCTTAAAACTTTTTTCAGCCTGGGACCCCCAGAAAAGGGAGGGAAATGATTGTCTTATCCTGGAAGCCAGACCCGTCCCGATTTTCAGCCTGGGACCCCAGAAATGTGAGAGATTGTCTTATCCCAGAACAGAACCCAGTGCAATTAAAGCTCATTTTGACTCTCGCCTTCTGGGGACCCAGCAGAAGAAGTCACACATGATATTTTGGGTCCTGGGAATGTAGGAAGTCTGATGGTTATAATTAATTTCATGCATGTCGTTTTATTAAGTACAACTTTCTCGTAGCACAGTGGTCCGATGCATTACTGATCACTCACAACACTTTCCTCTACAGCTACACATACTGTACTATACTCCCTTGGAAAAGAGATTTCAAATCTCAATGGGAGTTCCTGGTAAAATAAAGGCTAAATAAAGAAATAAATAATGTCATGCTGCTCAAACACACAGAGCTTTGCTTTTTACTTGTTTTAAGAAAAATAACACTTCAGACTGAATGTCACACACAGTTCACTAAACATGTTGCACCGCACCAAAGACACATTACAACATAATCCAATGAAACAACTAAACATTTACACAAATCTCTACACAGCCATAGATTCCTATCTCACTTAGGAATGAATTTAGCTGGTCCAATGCAATACTGATGCAACATGTGCTCTGTACTGTATTCTTTAGCAATAATACCCTGGATGGTGTTTTTCAACCATGTTAATGAGTGTTACTGATTATGGGCATTACTTTGTACATATCACTGAAGTACCCATAATCACAGTAAAGATTATTGGTACCATTGTATTAAAAAATACAGTGGTTACCAAGGCATGTGTGCTGACTCAGATATCTTCTTCAAAGTATCATACATATATAGGAATAAAAAAAAAAACAGCAGTAACAAAAGAAAGATTGCCAACCTGCTTATGAGAGGACATGACATAGCAATCAAAACGTAATTTATGGGAATTATTAGCATGACTGGAATGCAGTTTTGACCAATTGGATTGCTTGGCTGAAACTAGCTATTATGTAAATTTGGATGGCATCCTCCCGTGTTAGCATATAAATGCACTGTTAACTATATAGACTTAGACAACAATTGGAGGGAAAATAATTTTGAGTTGCTGAGTGGAGAAAACTTCTGGATAAAAGGGAGACACGGTACATGTTATTACTGAAGAAGCTTTTGATCGGTGGAGAAAAGTGAAGTTTGTACCGATGCGGACGTAGTATTCTTCTTACTGGTAAGTTAGCTTGCTAGCCAGTCTAGTTACTTGTGTTACAATCCTATATTGAGCAGGAAATTCTAGTAAATGATGTGCTGGTGTAGTAGCTGGTGTGGTTACCTGAAACACCTGCAACTTAGGCCGTCAATCAAATGAAGGGGCGGAGCTTCCTCTCCAAGCCGTTGCACTGAGATCCGGATGTAAACATTGCAGCCTTGTAAACATTAAAAATGAAGACCTTCCGAACATCTTTGAAGATAATACATATATTCAGCATAGTTACTGGGTTTAACAAGACACTCTGTCTGTATGAGTGAAATTATGAATGTAAATCCACGTTGTTTACATGGGAAACTCCATTGTTCATCTTTAACTACTGCTGACGTGCCCTTGAGCATAAGGGACATGCTGCTCCACTGCAGCTGCTCAGTGGGCAACAATCGAAGGCTGTGGTTGTACTGGGAAACTCCCAGATGTGAGTGTGCTTAAGAGTGTGTGTGTACACTTGGGTGTTGCTGAAGAATAGCTTTCAAATATTTCCTGGATAAGTAAAGGTTAGAGCAATACTCATCTGGTGTAGGTGTAGTTTGTAGTGACAAACACAAAGGGCAACCCCAAAATAAAATCCCTCATGTGATGTACCTGGCAAACCAGCATGACTCTAAATCCGATTCTGAGAGAGTATAATCTCCTCCAAGCAACAACCCAGACACAAACAGATTGTTTTTTTTTTAGCATTTTCAGTGCCTCTTGGACATTCATCTTTCTTCTTTTGTCACCGTACATTTCTTGTTTTTGCTAAGCTAGGTAACCTACTGTAAGCCAAAAAGATGTCTTGACTAAACAATGGGCGTTGCTAGGCAACCGGGCATGGCGCGAATGTTGAGCGCGGCATTATACAGCTGTTTCTATGAGGGGGTAAAAATGACCCCTTGGCGGTTCTAGGTATAAATGATCATAATTTTCTTCTTTTTATCCCACACCCCCCATAATTTACTAGATGATTAATAAACCCATTTTAGGAAAAGTCATGAACTGAGAGTTAAAATAAAACCCCTACAAAAACCCCTACTTTTGAAAATGACCCCTTGGCGGTTCTAGTGTTAAAACGTAATGAAAACCAGGATGGGGAGTGGCTTCCATGAACCGACGCTCACCTCCAGGATGTAAAGGGGAAACACCACTCGATTTAAGAATTCCTATATGTTGCCTATATGGTCTACAAGGGTCCAATCAACATTTGTCAAGTGAGCCGCTCTCTCCCAAAGTCAGAAACTGCTCAAACGTGGGATGTCATCAGGTACAAAGTCTGGGGCTGACAGCACATAACATATTCCATTTGGTAAATGCTTTTATCCAAAGCAGCACACAGCGCCCTGCAGGAGATTAACATTTGAAAGCAAACTTCACAGGACAGAATGAAGTTTAACTAGAAACAAAGAGGAGGAAATCTTTCTGTTTTGTCTTTAGCTTGGCATGTCTAAGAATTTGCTAGATGTTTTTTTATGCAAAGTGCTGTTCCAGGATCATGAGTGCAAGCCATTTTAGCACGGGTTGGGACTCCTAACGCTGGCTGTGTTAGTGCAAGTGTTGCAGTCAAGACCAAGACCAGGGGCCAGTTGCGTAAAGATAGATTAGACTAGGCTAGGTTAGACTTAAATGTGACCTTAAAGGATAAGGCCGGTGTTTTTTAATGCATTGCTTACCGTCAACAAATCCTATGAAAATAACAAAATCAGCAATGATTTTGTTTTGCCAACAAGTCTCGTCCATGTAGCCGGTGCCCAATGAAGCCTCATGTCCCAGCAGCCATAGAACTCCATTGTATTAAAAAATGATTAAAAACACATCACAGAGCCATGCCGTTGCTCTGGGCAACATATTTCATCATCGCGATGCACCGGGCCAGCCGACTTTTTCCTCAAACAACTTAATAAGCCGGCTGTAAACACGTTTGCGATCTCAGGAAAGTAGTTCCGTAGCACCGAAAATAGTCCCCGGCGTAATGAAGAATTTGTTCCCATTTGAATTTGATTTGGTAATAACAACAACAGCCTGACTTTTCATGGTACCAGTTAGCGATGTTTAAAATGTAAACTATGTCTTTGTGAGCTGTATTTCAAGGTTTTTAGCTTACAATTTGAGCCAATGACTTCCGGGTTGACGGCTAAAAACGGTACGTGGGAAGTCAGAAAGTAACGGGAGTAGAGCAAACACATTGTTGATTTTGTTATTTTCATAGGATTTGTTGACCGTAAGCAATGCATTAAAAAACACCGGCCTTATCTTTTAAGTCAAACTTGCTGTATAGACACTTATATTTACCTGTTCCTACTACTTCTTGATTGTTGTAGATCTCTAATGGCTTGTTTCTGTCTATAAAGACGCTCTCTCTTCTTCAGGCTCTTTCCAAAAACAAAACCATCTTTTATGAATAGCTACGGTGTTTAAACTTCCCACTCTGACAGTCAGGCCGACTCGTTGCCATAACAACAAAGTTCTTAACTTCCTTCAAGATTAGCGAGGGGGAAGGTGGCTAACTTTCTTACCTCAAAATAAGTCAGTCTTAATATTTAATAGGCAGTCTTAATTAGCCTAGTCTAACCTGAAAATCTAAGACCAGTGTAAGGCATAGACTAATCTTAAACTAGCTTTATGCAACTGCAATCAAGACCGACACCAGAACAGTGCGAGTCCACTTCAAGACCATAACTGTAACTGTGTTGGTCTGCCATCATAGTGAGGGCTTAAACTATACTGCACATCAGTTTCTCTGCTAATAGTTCAAAGCAAAAAACAAACATTATTTAGGCATTTTAGCAAAACACAATTGGACATATGATAGAGATTGCTACATGACAGAAGGCATTGTGAAGGTGAATTTTGTTAGATCCAATCACAGTAAAAAGAAAAACTAATTAGTTTCAGATGATGCAAACGAGGGTGATTATGATTCCACTACAGTTGTGTACTCCAGCAGCCTTGAAATAAATCTCCAGTGATTGCTGTCTAGTCAGTTAGTGCCACGCTCTGTCAAATGAGCTTCACAGGTAATGAAACCCTTAATCCTCATAACGTTAGTGCCATGATTACCCTTTGAGATACACAGGACCGCAACTGGGAAAGATGGTAAATGTGATTGAATGCACTCATGAGGATCTTCTGGGGGAAAAGTTATTTTCTGGCGCAGAACTGACAACACCGCTCTAGAACAAAGCTAGAAGAAAGACTCAACAACAAACATGCTGCATCACAAAATCTGCCTTGCATTCTTTGACCGTGGAGCAACGAATCATCTGTTGGATTACTCAGGAACGTGTTCTGTGTCAAAATTTAAGTGAGTAAATTTGCAACAGGTGTAGGTGTGCAACGGTACCAATACTGCTGCCAGATATTGTGCCAATACCAGGAATCTAGGATATCGATATCAGGGTATTTCTCCAATACTGTAGACTGATACCCAGAGCAACACGAAACATTGTTATAAAACAAAGCAAAGCAACTTGTTTTCTTGACTTTATCACGCATACAATTTTATTTAGCTCTCTCCAATGGAGAGAAATTCACAATATTTCAGTCATTTTTGCCCAGTGACCTCAGTAAAATGACCTGTTGATGTTTTTAAATCCAACTATTGGATAAAATCAGTGCTTGTTAACGACCTGTGTTTGGGTGGTGGGAGCCTGAGTTACAAATAGAAAGAAAAGTGATTAAAAAAAAAAAAACTGATAGAAAGGTTATCTTGCGACCAGAGGGTTGCCAGTTCAAATCCAGGATGGGAAAAGCTGGGCAGGAGTTAGTGAACTACACATGCCCTTCCTTCCCTCAACAGCTTCAGACGAGGTTTCCTGCAGCAAGGCATTCACCACACACTGCTGAGTGGCTAACAGCAGAAAACTGTAGTATGTCTGCAGCTGTATGAATCCAATGCAGAGTATTGTTAAAAAAAAATAACACACAGTCAGCAAACCCTTGGTACATAAAGGTGAAATGAATGAAGAAATAAATGAGTATAGCAGTTGGAGTTGGTTTTGGCAGTGAAGAAGTGGTATCGGCGTTTCCTTGGAACTAATCCGACGGTGTGAGGCTATCCGTCAGGCTAAATGACTGAGCTGAAGCAACCAGACCAAATCATTTGCATAGTAATGCCTTCCAACAATATGGCTGGCATCGGCGAGTGGGAAGGTCCTGCCTCAGATCAGCACAGAGAGAGATTTCCACAACACAACAGGAACAGGAACAGGAACAGGAACAGGAACAGGAACAGGACCACTCCAGAGACTTTCTTTTCAACTGATCAATCAGGGCGAGAAACGAGGCATCCAACTGGCTAATCAATGGATTGTGTTTTTGTGATCTGCAGTAGTAGGATTGGTGAGGGAGGAAGTCTGATAAGGTTTTAAGAAAAAATGAAGGAAGAAAAAACAAAAAACTACTGGGAAAAAAGGATAGTTATAGATACAGGGTGCAGATAAGTACTAGAGAACATTTTTCCATAAATGTCTGTTTTGCTACTCTCTATTGCCAATTGATACACAATACAATAGAACACAATAGTACAATAATACACAGTAATACAACCTATTCCCAGTTCATGAAAGCTTTTACATTTGCTGTTCTAAACCCGGTGTCTGGTAGCTCTTTCCTAGGAAAAATCCTCTGGCGCACAGGAAGTGATGCGTTTTACATTTCAGGCAGCAGCAGCAGTTTGTTTGGGATAAACAGAAGAAGAAGAAGAACTGGGTAGTTCCGGCTTCATGGCTGAACAGACAAAGAAAAGAGAAACTCAAACTGCATCAACAGAAAATCCAAGCTCCGCCCACACTAAAAACCACCTGAGCAACAAAGATGTCACCAAATTTAAAAAAAAAGATCTCATAAATTACCCCGTTAAAGAAGAACTGTTACAAGAAGATATCAACAAGATGGAGAACTTCAGTGGTGCTATTGGATGAAGAGAAAGAGAACTAGAGAGAGAGAGAGAGAGAGAGAGAGAGAAATAGAGAGAGAGAGAGAGCAATAGATAATGTGAAAGAAAAAGAAAGACAGGCACAATCAGAGAGATAGCATGAGATGGAAAAAGCAAGAGAGAGACATAAAGGACTGTTTATAGCCAGATTGTGTATTAGACAAAGAAATCTAGACAGCCAGACAAGGAGGCAGAGTGACGTAAAGAGAAAGCCAGAGAGAGAAATAGAGAGAAACACATTGCAGAGAGACGGAGGAAAAGCAGGAGACAGAGAGAAAAATAATAACTTTTTATCCCAAATGGGCGCTGGAGACTTTTCTTTACTTCCTTCACTCTGCCCCCTGGCTATAGCTCTCCTTTAAGAATAACAAACACAGTTCCCATCATGCCATTTGTTTGGTGTCCCTCCTCAGCACAGACATACATGGTCTGTTTACTCTCAGCAGAGGGTGTTAGCGCCCAGGCATCGCCATGGCAACAAACAAACAACAAAGTAATCTGCTGGACCAGAGACAACTCTGTTAAGTAGTTTTCCACTGTGCTGAAAGAGAAACTATGCAAGGATGAGGATGATGATGATGATGCTGATAATAATCAAGGTTTTTGGAGTAACAGGTTACACATGAAAGGATTACAGTAATCTGATTACAAAAAGGGCCATTTTTGTTAGGTAGTTTTCCATTGTGGGCTGAGGGAGAAATTGTGCAAGAATGAGGACGATGATGATGATGATGATGATGATGATGATAATAATGCTGATGGTGCTGATGATAATCAAGATCATTGTTTTTGGAGTAACAGGTTACATGTAATAGGATTCAAATATTCTGATTACAAAAATGGTGCACCCGGACCAACTTTGTTAAGTAGTTTTCCATTGTGAGCTGAGGGAGAAATTGTGTGCGGATGAGGACAATGAGGATGATGATGATGAAGGTTTTACACAAGTACTCAAGGTTACACATAAAAGGATTACAGTAATCTTATTACAAAAGGGACATCTTTGTTAGGTAGTTTTCCATTGTGGGCTGAGGGAGAAATTGTTCAAGGATGAGAAAAATTATGATAATGATGATGATGACGACAATCAAGATCAAGCTTTTTGGAGTAACAGGTTACAGATAAAAGGATTACAGTAATCTGATTACAAAAGGGCCATCTTTGTTGGGTAGTTTTCCATTGTGGGCTGAGGGAGAAATTGCACAGGGATGAAAACAATGATGATGATCAAGATCAAGGTTTTTGGAGTAACAGGTTACATGTAATAGGTCATACATGTAATACTGCTATTTTGCACATGCTGTAAATACTGGTATGCATACATTTTTTTTTTTTACATTTTCTTCCATACATTTCTGCCTAATACATCAAAGTGTCCATTGTGTATGTTTGTATAACTCCCATATCCTCTATTCTTATTTATATCATATTTTTCTTTGATGTATCCCATTACTACTTGCTGCTGCAACGCCCCAATTTCCCCACAGGGATCATTAAACTTTCATCTAGTCCAATATAAAGGGAATACAGTAATCTACAGCTGAAGCTATAGGAGTCCCACTTTCCGCTGCATGGTTAAATGATATTGTACATTTTTCCATAACCAAGAGAGGGATAATTTGTTGCTCTTTTTTCATCCATTATAAGTTCCAAGGAAAGGTCCGCTGCTAACTTGTTGGTTGACAGATGTCTGAGGTTTGTATTACAATATACTCATTTAATTCCACAGTTTACCTTTGAAGAAACAATTGTCTGCTGTGCTGAAGCGGCTAGATGCAGGGTAATTGCATCAAGGGAGACTTCTGCTAATTTAAAAAACCTGTAAACTGCTGGGCAGGGGCCAACTCTGTTTGGTAGTTTTCCATTGTGCTGGGATGATAATGAGGATGATGATGGAGGTGATGATGATGATGATGATGGTGATGATGATAATGACCAGGATTGTGGTGTAACAGATGGTTGGCTACGGCCAAGGTAATTTTCCATTGTGGGTTAAAGGAGACATTGTGCAGGGATTGGGACAGTGATGAGGTTGGTGATTATAATGTTGATAATGATTAATATGAAGATGGTTATATCCTCTGAAATGCAACTATATTCTAAGCGAAGGCCTGAAGGTCCAAAGCTGACAACTTCATGAGTTTTCATGCCAGCAATCATTTTGTCAGAATAGCTGTCTCATTGTGGATATCTCATTTTGGAATGAAATTATAACGTAATCTTCCCAACCCTCTTGTTGACAATGAGTCATTCAGAGCAATCCATCTGACACCTATTATGGAAGATGGGCTGTTAGCGCTGATCTTCCATAAAGGCAGAAAGTGATGTTACTTAGAATTGTAATTAGCGTGTAGCTCACATCTGCACATTGTTTGGCACACTGACACGACACACAGGCTCAGCACACACACACACACACACACACACACACACACACACACACAAACAAGTACGCATGTCTGCTCATTGTTTGACACAGAGAAAGTGGGACAGGGAGGGAGAGACACATACACACATTTGCATTGCGTTTACATTTTAAAGGTTAAATGTGTAATATTTCTGCTTTACTGAAGCATAATATGACTAGTAAATATCAACAGAAGTTCCCGAATGGTAATGAGTGAAACAAAGTGAACAGCCACAGAGAACGGTGCAGAGATTTCTGCAGGAGCGGGCCGAGGCTGAAGGCCCTCCTACCACACCACGGTCCGTTCAAAAATATGGCAATTTGTTTTTGCCTTGCTTATCGTCATAAAACACACACACACTGCACTTTGTTTAAGGGCAAATCATGTGACCAGGAGGGCACCTGCTGTCCTTAAACGAGCGCACCCACACAGACACAAGTACACACACATCCACCAGCACACATCTTCCCATACATGCGTTTAAACACACACAAACCCAACAGTGACTATGTGTACATGCTTGGAATATTCCATTCTTAACCCACTTCCACAATTAACCTGTTTTGGGTCTCAGCATATAAACATCATAACTGGATTAGAAGAACTTGGTTAACCTCCAACTCTGATTAGGAGAAATCCGGTTAAGATGCCTGGATTACTCCAATATTAAACGTGTTGCTGTGGCACGTAAACATCCTTCTTTCACTTAGGCTATTGCCAGCTCAGACTCACACAGCATTATGGGAACGTTTTGATGTCAACAACAAACATGGCGGCTCAGTCAAAGAGGGAGGAGGTCGCTGGCACATTCGCTTTTTTGCTGGCAGACCGTTCTGTCTGTGCACAGGAATATTCTATTAATTCAATTATTCATGGCAACAGGGAGACTCAATCACAGACTATCAAAGGTTGAAGTAAACATCTTAACCTGAATTAAACCTTAATCAGAATTATGTTCAAAAGCCAAGTGCATGTAAACGCAGCCGCACTGCATGCTTCCACATTTCCCCCCCGACAAAGTGAGAGTTGCTCTGCTTCATTTCAAGCTACCCAAACAACAACAATAACAACACAAATCACAGCAATGAACTTCTCGCACCAAATTACTGAACTCACCATCTTCACATTTCCACCGAATTTTGTTTCCATGAGGGAAAAGTTAAGTAATGAAGCACCACAACAATAGCTCAACTTAACCCTATTCCCCAGCTCCCTGGAGTCTCACATTTAGTCAACTAACTGCAAATGGAATACCGGATAACTGCAAATTGAATGTCGCCTAACAGAGGGGTTTGGTGTGAGAGAGAGGGGAACAGAAGCAGGCTGACTTCCTCTTAAAAAAAAAAAAAAAAAAAAAAAAAAGATGCTGGTAAACATAGATGGGACAGAAGTTCATGATTTGTGTCTAATTTTCAGGGGCTGCAGAGGAGGTGGGTGGGTGTTGTGCTGCTGGGCTGCTGTGTGTATGGGGTAGGTGTGTGTGTGTGCGTGTGTGTGTGTGTGTGTGTGTGTGTGTGTTCTGGCAACCCTTCAGATTTTCAATATAGAAAAGAAGTAAGCATCACAAATCCTGTTTTTTTTTTGTTTTTTTACACGGCTCAGATGGTTCAGCAGAGGTGAGTAGTGACTGCACTGTGTGTGTGTGTGTGTGTGTGTGTGTGTGTGTGTGTCTGTTTTGGCTGCTGTGTGCTTTTCTCAGTGTGTCTCCATCCCTTGCCTGGCAGATATTGAGCCTATTGGCTGGGGATAAAGAGAGAGAGAGAGAGAGAGAGAGAGAGAGAGAGAGAGAGAGAGAGAGAGAGAGAGAGAGAGAGAGAGAGAGAGAGAGAGCTAGCCTCACACTTCTCTCTCTCCACATCTCGGTCCCTGCAGGCCTGTTGTTGCAAACCACAACCACACACATTCCAAAACAAATCCATAAATTGATATCAGATCATCACTGAACACACATCTGAAAACACAGATAAACACACATAAATCCAAGCTGAACATCTTGTTTTTTGTTTTAGTAAACTTTAGTTAGCCATGTTGACCACAACATAATTTAGCTGTCAACATTGTACAAATAAGAATTGGCAACAGATTAAGGGTTCCAGGAGTCCTAGAAGGGGTTCCAGGGTCCTTGAGGGGGTTTCAGGAGTCCTTGAACAGTTTCCAGGGGTCCTAGAGGGGGTACCAGGGGTCCTAGAGGGGGTTTCAGGAGTCCTAGAGGGGATTTCAGGAGTCCTTGAAGAGTTTCCAGGGGTCCTAGAGGTGGTTCCGGGGGTCCTAAAGGGGGTCCAAGAGTACTAGAGGGGGTCCCTGGGGTCCTAGAGGGGGTCCAAGAGTCCTAGAGGGGGTTCCAGGGGTCCATGAAGAGGTTTCAGGGGTCCTAGAGGGGTACCAGGGGTCCTAGGTGGGGTTAAAGGGGTCTTTGAGGGGGTTCAAGGGTCCTTGAGGGGATTACAGTAGTCTTATGGGGGGTTCAAGGGTCCGTGAGGGGGTTCAAGGGGTCAGAGAGCATATAACAATGACTCTCACCATGCACACTGTAGACAGTTCTAAATCAGCAGCAAATAAATTCACATATGGGGGCCCTGGGACAAAATCCTGTCAAATGGGGGTCCATGGGCCTAATGTGTGTCTATCTGGGGGTCGTTGATGTGAAAATGTTTGAGAACCCCTGTAGCTTCACCCCACAAGTACCTGGCTGGACGGTAGAGTACAAATCTACATGCTCTCTCACTCTGTAATCTACCTTTCAGCTAGAGGGGAGGAAGGAGACACGGATGAGGAGGAAGAAGGTTGGACAGAAAAAGAGCGGGAGAAGTGTAGGAAAATGAAAAATGAGAAGAAAGAGAAAGCCAAAGAGGTGTAGAGCAGCGGAGGATGAGCAGAAAGAGGAGGAGGAAAGGCAATTGGAGGCAGAGGAAGAGAGACAATGAAAAGAAAAGACAGGGAGGAGCGAAGGAAGAGGAGGAAGATGAGGAGGAGGGGTGTAACGAAAGCGAGGCGGGCGATGAAAGCGAGATGGCGCAGGGGAGGGGGGGGGGGACTTTGTGTCGTCGCGGGAGCTCGATTCGATTCCCTCCTCCCCTCTCCTTTTGTCTGAACCGCCTCTCTCCCGCTGAGGGGAACAACGCCGCCGCGCCATCTCCGCTTTATCAGCGACAGCCACATTCACGCCGCATGAAGATGAATTGGTCGAGGGGTTCGCCGCGCCCGGGCGAGCAGCGGGAGCCGGCGTCGCAGCGGGAAACCGGTAATCCTCAGCCTCTAGTATCATAGGACGCCATAAAGGCCAACTGGATCGCAGGCGGGATTAACGTGGGAGCCTGACTTCCCAATTTAGAGATAGAGCCATAAAAGAAGTCACACTTTTTACTGCATGTTTACTGAGCTGCTGCTGCAATCTGTTTGGGGGAAAGAAAAAAAAAAAACAACCCATTCTGCTCTCTTTTCATCTATCAGAAGCTACAAGGAATTGGCTGGGAACAGGTTGGTTGAGAGACGTAATTGTTTTGGATTACAATACACTCTATACCTACTGTATAACGTTGAGGAAATAAGTGTTTGCTGTAAATAATGCAAGATAGATGAAGGATTACGGTGTGAAGAGGGACTTCTAAAATTGCTCCCACTGTACAAAGCAGCTTTAGGAGCTCGAGGGGCGCGCTCATGCCTTTCTGAATGAGTAATGATGCGATGTAGTACAGTTAAATTACTGTATCGCTTTATGCAAAACACACAAATTACACTGCAGGCCAAAGCCAAGGTCTTTCACTAAAAGCCTGAGCTTGTGTTCCCTGTCATGGGGGATCAGTCATGCACAGCCATGTTGAGACAACTTGACACTGTCCTCAAGGCAAATGAGGACCTGGAAACCCCAGAGACACTTAACTCTGACAAATTGATTGCTGGTATGAAAGTAAACTCATTACTGGAGATGACTGATGTTACGAGCTATCTTGAACCCCTGGGTTATGGGGAATCATCTGTGTTTTTGAATATTGAGCAACAAACTCTGCACAGTGTTTAGGAATGAACATGTGCAGTGAAGTTATGTGTAATGTGACAGATCAATATGATACAGAACTGGTTACAAAGGTTTCCATACATTTTTTTGTTTGTGTTTTTTGTCTCCATCTTTGGTGCTAAGTGTTCATCACTGTGGTGTTTCTGCACTGCACTTCCCAGAGATCACCTGTCAATCAAACAGTGTGGGCGGAGCTTGGATTCTCTGTTGATGCAGTTTGAGTTTCTCTTTTCTTTGTCTGTTCAGCCATGGTGGCTATCGCTGCTCATGCTGACTACCCAGTTCTTCTTCTTCTGTTTATTCCAAACAAACCGCTGTTGCTGATGCTGGAAACATAAAACGCATCACTTCCTGTGCAGCAGAGGAAAGAGCGACCAGACACAGAGAACAGAGCAGAAGAAATGCAAAAGCTTTCATGAACTATAGATTGAATTTTTATATGAATTGGCAATGGAGAGTAGCAACGTGGACATTGTTTATATGAAAATGTTGCAGATTATTAATTTAACTGCAGGGCTGCTTTAAAATAATGTGGTGGAATTCATCCTATCTTGAGTCTTGTAAATGACAGCAACAGTTCAAAGTTAAAATGAAAGGGCAGGACATAAATAATCCAGTGAGGAATCATTCAGAAGTCTAAAACCAATGGAATATGAGTCAGGGAGAGAAAGGCAGTTTTATTTGATGGGAGGGGTGTGGAGGGGCGGGACTGTTCAAAATGGTTTTATTGGTTAGAAATGTATATTAACGCCTACTGGTGCAGCATGAGGTCACCATGAAATATACTTTTCCAGGAAGTAAAAGTAATGGGAGTTCATTTCATGGGAACAATTAACAGATCAAACACAATACGCAGTCATTGCTGCATCAACAACATGCGAGTGATGCCAGTAAGCGCCATGCTGCCACTGCTTGACAAGACCAGTGAGTCACACCGAAAACAAAAGAAAGAAATTCAGCGCTTCACTGGCAGCAGGGGATGAAGATGTGTTGAAGGTACAGATGTTTTGAACGCGGCCGTCATCCAGACACAAACCTGAGCAGAGACGTTTGTCTTCGCCCGACAGGCCGACTCCTTTTAGGGCCAACAGGGTTCTGGCTCTTTGACGTGAGCAGCTGTACTTGACCTGACAGGCTTCCTCAACAACAGGCTGCTTGTCAGACAGCCAATCTAGTCACAGTCATGGACCGACACCGAGCACACACACACACACACACACACACTCTCACACCAACCAACAAACGCACACTGAAAATAGACACACACTTGCCGTTTCTGAAAACCATTTAGCACCTGCTCATCAGTTGGCTGTTTCAATATAAAGCAATAAAACCAAGAGAAGGCATTCTGTGCTGTGATTATGGGTATGACAGTGATGCAAGACACCAAAGCACCCATTAACGACAGTGAACACCGTCCTCAAGGGTATAACTGCTTTCATACAGCAGTTAATATCGCACGTGTCTGTCTGAAAGGTTTTCCACAAATTATTCTACATGCACAAGAATAGAAAAACAGGAGAAACCGAGAGCTCCCTGGTCACCACGAGAGTTGACAATGCAAAATGTAATAAAGCAGCAATTTTATGGGGATTATGAGCACGGTTGGAACATGTGTTTGACCAATCAGATTGCACAGGGTCGGGGCTGTTCATGAACTGAATTGAGAAAATGGTTCCAATTCAGTTCCTGAAGTTGGAATGTGAATGTCCCCAGCTGTAAGGAAACAGAATGTGTATTGAATTGGAATGACAGGAAACAGAATTGAATATAATGTCAAGCATGCCAAAACAAACATTATGAATCAAATAAAAGACAGTTAAAGGTCCCATATCGTGTAAAACAGGATTCCCCTTGCCTCATGGATACTTTCACATGGTGAAAGTATCAAAACGCACGGTCGCCAACTAAATCCACACAATCCATATTAGAAAAGCGAGCCTCTAAACGAGCCGTTTGGACTTCCGTAACTTTGTGGCGTCACAAAGGTTCGCTCATTATCATTTTTGTAAGAAATAATAGACTAACAAAGTGTTTTTTTCAAAGCGGTTGAGCGGTTGTCATTGTTTATTAACCGGAGAGTTTTCCCTACCTGTAGCCGCCGGGCCGTGGTGTCTCATGTTTCACTCTTGAAACGGTTAGCCAATCAGAACAGAGGGGTCGTTAATATTAATGAGCCTTAAAGGATAAGGCTGGTGTTTTTTAATGCATTGCTTACCGTCAACAAATCCTATGAAAATAATAAAATCAGCAATGATTTTGTTTTGCCAACAAGTCTCGTCCATGTAGCCGGTGCCCAATGCAGCCTCATGTCCCAGCAGCCATAGAACTCCATTGTATTAAAAAACGATTAAAAACACATCAAAGAGCCATGCTGTTGCTCTGGGCAACATATTTCATCATCACGATGCACCGGGCCGGCCGACTTTTTCCTCAAACAACTTAATAAGCCGGCTGTAAACACGTTTGCAATCTCAGGAAAGTAGTTCCGTAGCACTGAAAATAGTCCCCGGCGTAATGAAGAATTTGTTCCCATTTGAATTTGATTTGGTAATAACTACAACAGTCTGACTTTTCGTGGTAACAGTTAGCGGTTTTTAAAATGTAAACTATGTCTTTGTGAGCTGTATTTCAAGGTTTTTAGCTTACAGTTGGAGCCGATGACTTCCGGGTTGACGGCTAAAAACGATACGTGGGAAGTCAGAAAGTAACGGGAGTAGAGCAAACGCATTGTTGATTTTGTTATTTTCATAGGATTTGTTGACGGTAAGCAATGCATTAAAAAACACCGGCCTTATCCTTTAAAGACACGGCGGCAGAAACAGCCTGTTCTTGGTAAGGCTCAGAGAGATGCTGGAAAATGAACGTGTAAAAATGGATTGAGAGTGTTTTTGGTACATGACACCACACACACACAGCTTTGAATGGACCTCAAGACATAAAACAAAACACGTAGTGTAGAATATGGGACCTTTAACAATGCAGGAACACATGCATGAAAAGTTACATAACTGCAGCTTCCCAATACACCTGCACACTCAACTTGCCATTAGAATGAGAGTGAGAAAAATATAAGAGAAAGACATGAGTGAGAAGAATAGAAGAGAAAGAGATGAGAGTGAGAAGAATAGAAGAGAAAGAGAGAATGTGAAGTGTTGAATGGCTGAAAGTCTTTCCCACACTGAGGATGATTTCCTGTTGAGATGCTTCACACATAATCAGCAGCAGTAATCCCAGCACTTCCCAAACCCTATAAGCCTATAGGTGCCAAATAGAAAAGCACTGAAGGATGAAAAATATCATTTACATTTACATTTTATGTTTTAGGCATTAAGCCGATGCTCTTATCCAGAGCGACTTACAATGAATTCACCAGCAAAAAAAAAGCGTAGATTCAATTCTGAGATTCTGAGAATAAAGTCAGAATTCTGAGTTTAAAGTCAGAATTGTGATTTCAAACTCAGAATTCTGACTTTATTCTCAGAATCTCGGAATTCTGACTATTCTCAGAATTCTGACTATTCTCAGAATTCTGACTAACACTAAGAATTCTGACTTCATTCTCAGAATTCTGAGATTAATCTCAGAATTCAAATACATTTTTCACTTGTGACTGTTTATAGTTCCTTTTCGGGTTGATTTTTAGAGTGTCAATTGGCCTGTTAGGACTGAATTAAAGAGCTGTGCATCCAGGCAAGAAAGACGTAAGCGGCTCTATTGAGACGCATTTGATGAGATTTTGGTCAGAATTGATCAGTATGACCGAATGACAGAATGACAGGTGTCCAGACATGTCCAGACTCATAACTTTAACAGTAACCCATAATGTGCTTAACTGTTATACCAGCAATTATTTTGCAAGAGTAGATTTTTTCTATTTTTCTAAGGTCTACATTTCACTTGTGAATGAAATTCTTCAAATGCACTTCACTACACAGCAGCAAAGAAGGAAAGAATAAAGATGAAGTCTTTACACTGAAATAACGGCTCTTTCAACGTAATTGCACATTGAATTGTCCTTTCAGAAATACGAGAGCGAGGAAGAGCAGGAAAAAAAATACAAGCACAAAGGTGTTGAAAGCCTCTCAGACAGTGATTTCCTATAAAGTCAAGTTTTTTTTCCCACAATTAATGTCAATAAATGGTGGGGAAGGCATTTGCTTTCAATCTGTAAAAAAATCTTTAAAGATAATTTCAACGTTTTCAATATATGATCGAGAAATCAGATAATACGTACAGCTTCCTACATCTTATCATTTTGAAAAAGCACAGTCCCCGATCTGTAAAAAGCCCCTGACAAGTTTTTTTGAGATTCGAGGTTTTCAAGCTGCCGCAGCGGTATGAGCCCAGCGCTCAGTCAAACAGCAGGGAAAATGAGGTCTATCTGGGGGCCACGGTGAGCGTCTGCCTGGCCAAACACAATGCTGCTGTCCTGCATTGTCCCGGAAAACCTCCAGCCTGCAGGACTCTTATCGTGTGCCCTCCTGCGAGATTGGAAAAGTAGCAAGGAAGAAATAAACACGCTACTTTTTTCTGGGTAGGGAAATGAAAATAACCTCTGTTCACATGCTGCAGGAGGTGTTAGTGAAGTAACACAGACGGGACAGACGAGACCCGTTCAAAAACACAAATCAGTATCGGCCGTGCTATTAGCTGCGTTCACAGTTTGCTTCTTCATCACCTGTGGTGGCTTTAAAGTTACAGTGAAATGAAAACTTTTCCACCTTCATAGCCAATTCTCCATATCAACACACAGCTATTTAACAATCTTTATATCAAAATCCCATTTTTAAGGGTTACGGCGTTTTGATACTTTCACCATGTTTAGATAGACATCCTTTATAATCAAAGAGGCAAGGGGAATCCTGTTTTACACGATATGGGACCTGACTCTCTAACCACGAGGCCACCCTGCCGCTCCAACACTGAACCAGTAAGAATCATTCCAGATAAGCTTTTTTTTTTCCCTCCTGAAGCCCGGGTGGAGCGAGGTAATGAGAAAAGCAGCCATCTTGGATTTCTGTAAGGCTCTCAGGTGGCCTTCCTCCTCTCCGCTCCGCTCCGCTCTCCTTGGAGCTGCTACAGCCCGCTTCCTCCAAGATAATAAAACCCAACACAATAAATACCATGCAGTGTGGGACTGTGGCCTCTGCCTGCATCATATTTCTCCGCTTTACTGTGCTTTCCTTTTCAAACCCGCGCACAAAAGGAGATTTATTCATTTTGCCATACAGTTCAGATTGGATTCCCCTCAGCTGCTTTTCATTCCGTTTCATTACGGAGACAGAGATGGCTGTTTTCGTAAAAGTCCTTGCAAACGGGCGCTTGTGTGCTTGTGTGTGTGTACGCGATGCAAGTGTGAGTGTGTGTGCCCCTGCATCACTGCGTATGTGGACCGATATTTCATCCCGATATTGGCCTTTTTACTGCAAAACGGATATCGGCCAGTCATGTCTGAGCAGAGAAATGATTCCAGTGTGTTGTGGGAAACTTGTCTGGCGATTTTCTCTGATGCGTCACTATTGAGGAGGCGGGTGTTGTTGTGATTGGAGCGTTTTCTTTCTCATTCGTCTTGTCATTGCTGAGAGAGAGAGAGAGAGAAAATATCAACATGGTGTGAACGTTCCAGCGGATTCAATTGTAAAAGTGTATGTAGGCGCTGTGCAGCAGAACAATAATAAATGGCACTTTACAACATGGAAAAATCTATTTAAAAAGTAACAGATGAGGAAGCGATTGCAATGTGGCTTGGGAATCAATATTTATGTTTGCCATGTTGTTGTACATCAGGTAAATTCTGGGTGCTTAGCAACTTAATGACACTGCCTGTCGTCGTTTGAGTGACATATCTGGTGACCAATAAAACTCCCGTCTGACTGCAGCTGGTTGTTCAGCTCAGTCTCAGGTTTCTGGACCAGCTGGATGGAAGCTCTGCAGGGATACTTGATGCTCTAAATCAGTGGTTATTGATCCGCATCGAGGCCCAGAGTCTGCAGGTTTTCATTCCAACCAAACACTACAGCAGCTGATTTGCAATGAAAACCTGCAAACTCTTGGGCCTTTAGGGCAAATGATTGACAAACACTGGACTAAATGCTGTTTAAGGGGCTTTTCCACCCTGCTAAGAATAAACTTCTGGAGAAAACACTGAATCCTTGTCCTATTTTGCCATTTTAAGCATTTTAATTAAGGATATTCTTCATGCTTGTCTATTTTATCTCTTTGGTGCCTGAAAGATGTACATAATGTCTTACTTGATGGTTGGTATACAGTCACATGTAATAGTATGCATGTAACTGTATGTAGCTGTAACTGTATGCATGTAGTTTAAACAGTCCAACCAGCCTTTAAAAACCTGTCTCTGTCGAACCCCACCATGTATTCAGGAGTGTATATGAGAGTCTGTACATGTGTCGGTGTGTAGCAGGTGGCTCCCAAGAGAAGGAGGGGGAGAGAAGAGAGACGGGAGGAAGAGAAGAAGACCGCTGACGGCGTGAAGAAAACAGTTTTGGCTCGTCGCTGCGCTGCCGCCTCGCTGTTACCTTCAATCAAACGGAGCAGCAGACTCGTTCGGCTCTCTATAAATTATCTCCTCAAAGCCGAGCCGCCCGGCCCGCGCTGTAAACAAAGCAAACAGCTCATTAGACTCCGGGATTTACACCGAGCCTCGTCCATTAAAACCGTCCGGGGGGTCAGCGCCGGGCTTTGATTAAGGCAGACGCATCCTCATAACCGTTAAACTAACACTGGGCTGGCTGAGTTTAACAACCGCCGTTCAGCCTGTGGGTCACATGACCTGCAAAGACAGGAAGTGTGGCGTTCAGTGGCTGGATGATGATGATGATGATGATGATGAATACGTAGTTCCACTTGTAACATGAAAATACTGAATCCAGGAAAGATGTTGACAGACTTATAGAGCATTCTAGTTATTGCGTGTGTGTTGCGGGTTAAATTTGAAAGTGTTTTATTCCAAAATGTGAATCGACCGTTTTACACAAACCCTTGATGACTGGAATAAAAGTAAAATACATAATGGGTTCATGTTAAAGTTATGAGTCACCTTAAGGACTTTGGTTATAAAACGACTATGTATTTGATTCCAAAATGAAATCCACTATTTGGTTTTAAGGATAGAATCGTCTCGTTTTTTTTTTAATATTAATAAAAATAAATGTGAGATTCGCCCCACTGACTCTAAACACAACATTGTCTTGTAGGCTGCATTGCATTCTGGTCTCTCTCCTGCTCCTGTGGGTGGAGAAACTGGTCTCTCTCCTCTTCTACGATGGATTTCTCCCTGTATGATTGTCGAACGTCTCTCGGTGCAAAATGGCGGCTCTAGAAAGAAGCCCTCGCTCTTTGATTCTGAGGGACTGACGCCAAAACCTGATGTTTACCGCTGATGTTTTACATCCTGAAACATTTTCTCATATCAAACTTATGGGTGTGAATAAGAAAAATACACCAGCAAACAACAAAATAGGCCCAGAAATACAAGGTACATCGCCTATTCCTGTGTTTAACGGTGGATTTTTTCAATGGCCGATCTCATCAAACATTCTGTGGACGTAAATAAAGGTAAAAAAAAAAACAAAGCTGTGTGTGATTGGCCCAAAGCGGCCGGCGGCGGCGTTAACCGGCTCTTGAGCGGCTCGGCAGA
>NC_136007.1:3871010-3928510 GCF_048128805.1 Centroberyx gerrardi | reverse complement strand
TCATCATCATCATCATCATCTTCAAGAACCACTTCACATCCCTCTCTGTCATATCTTCCTCTTCTCCTTGATCCAATACGCTGCTGTTTTGTAGTAACAGTAAAGTAATAATCCGCCACAAGTTCATATAAGTAAATGTCCATATTGCTACTATCACCGATTCTTATAACAACAGCGATTCAACCTGTCCTCAGTTCATGAAAGGTTTTACATTTGCGGTTTTACAAATTGGTTGCTCTTTCCTGGGAAAAATCCTCTGCCGTGCAGGAAGTGATGCGTTTTTATGTTTCCGGTTTGTTTGGAATAAACAGAAGAAGAAGAACTGGGTAGTTAGCATGAGCAGTGATAGCCACCATGGCTGAACAGACAAAGAAAAGAGAAACTCAAACTGCAGCAACAGAAAATCCAAGCTCCGCCCACACTGTTTGATTGACAGGTGATCTGTGGGAAGTGCAGTGCAGAAACACCACAGCAATGACTGCTTACCTCCAAAGATGGAGACTAAATAATAAAAAAAAACAAGGATATCAAGGATTACGACTTTAAAAAAATCCTTTCTACCTTTTCTCCTCAGCTTGTATTTCTTTACTTAGCACTTCCCTTGTCATTCATGGTCGAGCAACATGTTGCAGCAACATGTTGCAGCAACACGGCTGTAAAAACCTGACCAAACTATTTCCATCACTGCTCCCATCAAACCCTCGGTCCTGTGTAGTTAGTTACTCAGTTTTTCAGCTGGAGGACGTGGGATCAAACCTCCACCTTGCTGTGTGTGTCCTCGAGCCAAACTGAATCCCTGCTGGCTCCAGAGGCGCTGACCCCGACCTCTGACCTCTGACCTCCAACAATCAATAAAGTATATCATCGGATTCTACAGCAAAACCTGACCCAACTCTTTCCATTACTGCCCCTCAAACCTTTTACCGCCGCCCAAGTGGTGACTTTATGTTGCCTGTAGCACGGCCTGGCTGAACTCTCACCCCGCGCTCACACTGAGCAGCATCATCAACAAGTCACCGGAGGTCCAATCAGTTCCTGCAGAGCCGAGCGACCGGGGAAACGACCGATGTGCGGACGTCGGGCGAGAAAGGTTTTAGTCACAGTGCTGGAGACAAATAAGAAAAACATTTGTAGGTGCTTCACTGCTGATAGACTTCTGAGATGTTACTGATACATTAGAGACTTAGAAGAGAGTGAGTGCATTTAAGACAAATATGAAAGAGGTAAGTGAGAAGCTTAATGTACCAGAGTGGGACAATCCAAGGCTTGTTTCTCAGTTTCAGAAATAGCAGAAAATGGTCAAAATCGATTTTAAACAAAACTCATGAATGTCTAGGACTAAATGAGAAGAAGAGGAGATCTTAGTTAGGATACTGCTTTGCTCTGGGAAGCCATAGCGCAAAAAAATGTGACTAAGTTCATCTCCTGCTCCGACGACTAAAATATTGCTGGTACAGGAGCGGACTGTGTATCACTGAGCAGCATTTATGAGTATCATTTTTGTTGATATTTGAAGTCTAAACCCTAGCCAAAACCTTCAATGCCATTTCTCTCTCTCTCTCTCTCTCTCTCTCTCTCTCTTCACTCCGATTCCACTTTGCATCCGGCGGCGACTTGTGACTTTGGCTTCTGGAAACTGTCACCGCCGCTCCGTATCGGCGCTCGGACCGGCCCGGGGCGTGAGGGGAAAAGTTATTGCAAAGTTTATAGAGTGCATCTGGCAGGGACGCTGTTTGGAGGAGCGTCGCGGGGCTCCGAATGGAAGACCATATTTGGGATGTGAGTTATGACAAGTTTTCTTTTAGTGGCGGCGTAAATATTAGGACGGGCTGCTAAAGGGAGAACGGACGGGTGGAGAGAGAGAGGAAGAGGAGGTCGAGGGAGAGAGAGAAGAGAGAGAGAGAGAGAGAGAGAGAGAGATAGGCTCAGAGCAGTGGTTCTCAAAGTGGGGTCCATGGACTTCCAGCGGTCCTCGAGGAGATTCCCAGGGTCCCCGATCAAAATGAGGAATAGCTTAAAAAGTGCCATATTATTCTGTTTACATGATTTTCTTTTCAAATATACTGTAGCTCAGGAGAAGAATAATGCTCTTCCTGATGTTTTGCACATAAATGTAGTTTAGTTAAAAGGGTATTTATTGAATGAACTTGAAGACTAAATCCTCACAGGCAGAACAGTCACAATACTGCAACCTGATTGGCCGACAGTAGCAGCTTGAGTCTTTGCCTCTCTCTCTCTCCTCTCAGACTCTAAATCCTTTCCTCTGCACAGTGTGTGTGTGTGTGTGTGTGTGTGTGTGTGTGTGTGTGTGTGCTCTTTGAATCATAAGATTGCGTAATCCAACTGAGCCAATCGGTTGGCTTGCTCGCCTCAACGTCATTTGTTGATTTAATCCAACACACACACACACACACACATTTCAGCGAACGCACAGCGGGAGCCAGGTATTAGCTCTTCAAAAAAACAGCAGCTGTCAGAATAACACACACACACACACACACACACACACACACACACACACACAGATTTGAGTTCCCACACTCTCTCTCTCTCTCGCACACACACACAAATATGAAAGAAAGGGAATCAGAAGTATTCCTTGAGATTTTAGAGACGCCCAGCTGGGTTCTCTAGATTGGAAAGAGAGAGAGAGAGAGAGAGAGAGAGAGAGAGAGAGAGAGAGGGAAAGAGAGAGAAACAGACAGAGAAAGAGGGAAAGAGAGAGAGAGAGAGAGAGAGGGGGGGAGCGAGAGAAAGAGAGGGGGAGAGAGAGAGAAAGAGAGAGAGGGAGAGAGAGACAGAGAAAGAGGGAAAGAGAGAGAGAGAGAGAGAGAGAGAGAAAGAGAGAGAGAGAGAGAGAGAGAGAGAGAGAGAGCCTGGACGTTTACATATAGCTCTGAGGATTATTCAACTTTTCAGCGTACCATTGCATTTCATTTAAATCCCTCGAGGTATTTTGAATTTTGCAGCATCATGACGAAAAGCCTCTCAGCTTAGAAACCTGTCTCACCATTCTGGTGAGACAGGTCAGTCATGCTGGTCATGCTGATCAGTCCCACATTATACCCCACACTGTGTGTGTGTGTGTGTGTGTGTGTGTGTGCATTTCCAACTACCACTGTACTTGATTGGACAAGATTTTACAGTCCTAAAAATAGTAAAGACCGTGTGGAGAAACTGTCAGGGTCACAGGAGAGCTGACAGTTTGGTGTGTGTGTGTGTGTGTGTGTGTTTTCAGTGATTTCATTTTTATTTCTTTTTGGCCGGTTCTCACTTCTTCAAGAGGTTAGTTTAGGGTTAAAATTCAAATTAGGTTTAGGTTAGGATTACTTAATATACGGTATGATAAAGTGTTTTATACCATGGTCTGGGTGAATACTCGATTCTGATTGGCTGCAGGGTGTCCATTAATTCCTGATAAGGGACACCTCATCGGGCATTATCCCTTACAGCATGCACACCGGACAGAGAGATCTACCACAGGCACACAGATGATTTTGGTGCCAATGCTCTTGTCAAATATTGGAGACCAATAGGCCAGACTCCCAAACACTCTGTGTAGTCCTTTAATATGGACCGAGGAACCTGGAGTCCTGGATTCCAGACTTCAGGGGAATCCCAGCAGCTTCCCTGCATGAGAACCATAAAGTCTCTCTCCCTCTGGTCAAAAGGGCTCCGAACCCCCCAGCAGGAGCCGGGCCATTCTCCACCACTAACATCCCAAACCAGGGTCTGGTGGACCTGCGAGCCTGGGAAAACACCAAGCTGTGGTATGTGGCTGAGTGGTTAACCTAACAAAGCTGGGAGGAATGAGATGATTTTTCTGTGTGTGTGTGTGTGTGTGTGTGTGTGTGTGGGAGGGGGGTTACACAGAGGTTAGAGAAGTGGGCTTGTGACTGGAAGGTTAATTCACCAAACTGAGTGGGCAGGGAAAGTGAATGAGAAACGCTCTCTGCTCCTTTAACAACTACTGTCAAGGTGACATTCAGAAGGCACTTCACCCTGGATAAATAAATGCTAAAAAGAGAAAATAAGGAGTGAAAATTGGACATTTTGGAGTTCTTTATATCGTTGTTTACCTCCATGAATACCTCGATGTGCCCTTTAACCACGGCACTTACCATCCAACTGTAAGAACGTGTCTTTACTAAAAATGTACCGACAAAGAGAACCGCTGCTCAGCCAGCCTACCATAGCTGAATAAAGCCTAAAGATTTCTCTCATTTAGCACCCTGAGGATCAACACATCTCATCCCAACAGTGTGCAACAAACACTGCAGAAACACTGGCTCACACTGAGAAGTGAAACCACAGTCAGTCAGCTGATTGACACTTCCTTTCAAACATTTGGCGGACGGCGACAAGCACAAACTTTTCACATTATATTATGGCACGATGAAAAAATCATATTAAAAAACGGCTTTGGAAACAGTTTTGAACTGATATCAAAGAGATTTTTAGGATATTTAAGTCCTGATTTCACAAAATGATGCAGGCAGCAGCTTTGGACGGTGGCATCTAACCGCTGTATTCACACAGGTTTGGTGCAAGTTGTTGCATCAAAACCTATTCAACATCAACATCTTTGCTGGGTTAGGAACTTGCACCCGTAAGCAGCAAGTTCCTAGACTTACTGTAGATTACAAGCACCCCCAAAAAAAAAGCACCTGACAGATGATAAGGTGCACAGTACTCTAGAAATTTGCCCAGTGAGCAGCACTTGCAACGGAAATGATTATATCAGGATCAGAACTGTAGAAAAACACACTTTGCTGCTACCACAACTCGGCACCTTGGTGGAAACTCTTCCTTCCACGCTTCCCGCCCCCGGCCGAATAATCCACATTCACGCGAGTATTCCCGACTCACCCCACAGCCGCCGCTCCCTCGCGCTCCTCCAGAAGACGTCCCAAGCCTTGTTGGTGGAGTCTTTCACGTGCTCGCTGAAGGATCTCCGCAGAGGGGTTTTCACCGCTGTGGTTTGAGCCATATTCCATGTGTTCAACAGTTACATATTCCCACTGAAATCCTGCAGCCCGGTCTGCCAGGTTCTGGACTGTTCTCAACCCATGTGGGCAGCGTTTGCTCCGTCACGGATAAGGCTGAGGGTCTGTCAGACCGTCCTGGAGTTCAGCACAGTGAGGCAGGCGAGGAGGAGGAGGAGGGAGGAGGGGGTGTGGGGGGGGGGGGCTGACACTTGATGCAAAAAGTCTGCATGTAATTTGTGAAACACCCCTCTCCTCCCCTCCCTCCCTACGCTTCCCTCTGGAGAGTGTGTCCTCTGTGTGTGTGTGTGTGTGTGTGGAGTGAGAGAGAGAAAAAGTGTGTGAGAATCTGTTTATGAAGGATGAGAGACCATTTGGCTGTGTGTGAGAGTGCCTTTGCATGTTTGTGTGTTTGTAAGGGGGGGGGGGGGCTGTGGGAGCGAGAGTGTGTGTGTATGTGTTTGTGTATGCGTGTGTGTGTGTGTGCGTGAAAGAGAGGAAGACAGAGTGAGATAGAGACTGTGTGCAAGAGAGACTGTGTGTGTGTGTGTGTGTGAGAGGCAAAGTGGGTGAGAAAAAGTATGTGAAAAACGTGGATGGAAGACAGTGTGTGTGTGTGTGTGTGTAAGACTGTTTGCATCTTTGTGTGTGTGTGTGTGTGTGTGTGTGTGCGGGAGCAGTGTGGAAATTGAAGAAAAAGTGTGTTTGTGTGTGTGTGTGTGAAGTCAGTCTACTCTGAAGCAATTTGACTGGCCTGAGGAAAGGAAATGGCATTTAACCTTAGACACCAACACACACACACACACACACACACACACACACTATAACACGAAGACATTATGAACAAACACTCATGAAAGAGAAGGGAAGAGCTTCATCTGTATTGCAGCACAAAGTGTCAAAGCAACAACAGCGAAAGGAAATCAGTCAAAAATGAAGCGAGGGCAGAAAAATTCTCATGCTGTTGTTTTCATGTGGTCATCTGGTGCCTTTTCTCTGATGTCATTGCACTTCCTGTTGCCAGAAAAAACATCACACGCACACGCACACACACACACACACACACACACACACACACAGTGCTGCAGTGTGGATGATAAAGTGAGGGGGAGAAAGCGAGGTGGAGCAAGAGAGAGTAAAACAGAGAGAAGGGGGAAAAAGAACAAGGAGGTTAAAATTAAGAGAGTCAAGCAACTGAGTGAGAAAAGAAAGTAAGAAAGAAAGAAGGAAAGAAAGAAAGAAAGAAAGAAAAAAGCAGGTGGCATATAAGTAGGGAAGAATGAACAATCTGAATATAACAGATTGCTGAAATGTGTGATGGGACGGCCTCAAAGTTAGAAAGACCAGGGTTCAAGCTGCTGACGCTCGTTTCCTCGAGCAAGACACTGAACCTCCACCAGCTGCAGGAGGGGCTGCTCTGTACCCGACCTCTGACCTCTGACCCCCCTGTGGAGGAATTTTGGGGATCAGAAGAGTATCAAGAATCCATCAATACAAGAATCCATCCAAGCTGTCTTTCCAAAGGTGAATATTATCCAAGAAAGCTGAGTCGATATCTGTGTCCTTGTGGAGAACGAACTTCTCAAGAAGCATCTTTACAGTTTGAGACGGACTTTGTGCTTGACATGGCACCGTCAATTAAAAACACACAGGTGTTTATTTTCCCATCTGAGAATCACTCGTCTATAGTACAGAGTCTGTAATATAGACGAGTGATTCTCAACTGTTTTCATATCAAGGACCCCTAATTTAGTCCACATTAGGGCCACGGACCCCCATTTGATGAGAGTTTTTCTCTTGAATCCAAATCTGAGAATATTTTTATCGTTAGATATGATTTTGTCCAGAATTCCATGACTGTCTGTATTGTAGATAGAGAGATAACAGAGAAACTATGATCAAAATAATCATTCTTCTACATTCTCTAATTGTGTTAACTTCTTGTAAATGAAATAATGCTGAAGTTTAACAATTCATCAATTTGCTGGGGGCCCCCTGGAACCCCCTCAAGGACCCCTGGTGGTCCCCGGACCCCACGTTGAGAACCGCTGCTCTAGACTGTAGCGCTGTTCAGACATGATGCATCGTTCTTGCAAAAATTCTTCCCGTTCCTTCTTCCTTCAGGTCTCCATCCGATGCATCTTAGGTTTGGCAAGTAAACTTCCAGGATCTTCGTCCATCCTCCATCCTCGTGTTCGTCGTACCTCAGCAGGTAGATACCGTGTGTGTTGAACGTGTGACGGAGGACAGAAGAAGGGAGAGGAACATGTTGAGGAGGAGCTCAGCTGTCTCTCTGCTGCCCGAGCCCAGCTGGCTGATAGAAGTCACGGCTATACTTGCTACAAAACAAACACCAGCCATACAAGCGCTCACGTACACAGAAACGCAGGTATGGACACTCTCATGCATGCATACAAGTGTGCACATATGCATGCGCGTGCACACACACACACACACACACACACACACACGAGGACTGGCCATCTGGCAGTATCCAGATGGGCCGACTCACTTTCCGATTTGCTGCTTGGTCAGGGCCGACAGCCTGTTGTGCTGGCCACTGCACACCGTGACACTTATTTGCTTGTGTGTGTGTGTGTGTGTGTGTGTGTGTATGAGAGCGAGTGACAGGACGAGGACGAGAGATAAGATGTTTCAAGTCGACACTGTACTTTGCTGTTGTTTCACCAGTCTTACCTTCATCCACCATGATGCAACATCTGATTATTTTGTGAAGTAGGACGTCGTTCTTCCGCTTTCTGCATCTCTGATTTCTGCGTTTTCCTCTGCAAAATAAAAGTTTGAACCAATATCTAGCTCTCGCTCTGCGGTTCCATTAGGACCCGCCTCCTGTCAATCACAACCCAGTCAAGCCAACAGAGAAACCAAAGCAACATGCTTCCGCCAGCTAATAGTCTGTAAAATTAAACAGGAAATAAAGCTAGATTTTATTATGCAATTACGGCTTAAATTTAGCACCCTCTTCTTTACTGGGAGAACCTTGTAATATTTAGAGAGCATTTGCTTAGAAATATTTACAAAAACAACTAAGATGAGGGAGAAAAAGCAAATAATGTGATAAAAGCTGGGAAACGATCTACAGAGATGTAAAGCAGCAAGGGAATGCAGGAAATGAGCAGAAACTCCAATCACACAGGAATTGTCCTTTAACAATCGGAGCCAGTTTGATGAAGGCAGAGCAGCCGTATCAGTGGTCTTCATCAACCCCCCCCCCACACACACACACAACTATGCATACACACCACTTATGATACAGTTTTAATGCATTTCGGGTCCTTCCTTGAGGCTCCCTCTGATCACCCAGGGGCCAGCTTTGGTCTCACGGGGGATCAGATCAGAGGTTTACATCAACAGCCATCTTCCTGTTGGCTTGGCTAGCACTGTCTTTATGTCCTGCACTGCCTGATGGTGAATTTACTGTATGTTGTTGGCTTCCAGTCTATCCACAGGCAAGGCAAAGGAGAATTTAGACATGGATTTTCATTTGGTTTCATAAGAGGTCGGAGAAATTTTCTCAACCCTCCGAGGATCATGTAATCCTTCAACTGAAGTGAAAACATGAAAATCACCAAAATTGGAGTTGCATGGTTTTCACAGGACAACAGCGACATGTGGGCAGTAACATTTTTTTTTTCTCTTCTATTTTATTTTATTCTTCTCTATTCAATCTTTAGGGTTCCAAAATAAAATATCCACCATTTGAAAACGTCACCTAATCTTCACAAAAAAATGTCTGGCATCAGTGACAAGTCCATCAGTTACAGGCGCTGTAATCCCAAAATCTTTAACCTGCTGGAATGACAGGTTACTAAACTCTGTCCAATAAACAAGCTACTTGTGACTCCATTTGACTTTTGTTTACAAGCCCTGGTTCACTTGTAATTGGGCAATGATAACCTAAACAAACCAAATACAACAATGCAATTTTTTAGCACACACTGATGGCAGGACCTCATCATACAGAGCTGAGAGGCTGGATTTTGAGTATGAATACTGAATTTAAGTCATAGTTTCTTTTTTCTTCTTCTTTTTTTTCTCTTTTCAAAAATGTTTATTTTATTTGCTTCGAATGTATCCACAGTGTAATCAAGGGAGAATTTCCTCATTTGAACAATAACGTTTTCCTGGAAAATATCCACTGTCTGAAAAGTCTCACCTGCTCTTTGTCAATAGTCAGCATGAAAGTCAATATTTCATTTCTTCAAGAATCTGTAGGTCTAAAACTGAATTCAAGTACCAAAGCAAAGTTCTTCTGCTATTTCTTTCCCCTGTTTTTGTTTTCAAAGCCGAAATACACTGGAGAGTTTCAGAACAATGCTCTTTATGAGAGCAACCCCTCGCTGGATCAATTCACTATAGTGCTATGCAAATTTGAAACCATTCAATGTCACAATTACTGCATGCTTTCAATCCCCTCCAAGTATTTCTCAGAAGGCTATTATATTATTTGTGATGGGAAACATTCTCACCCCCTCCAAACCCCCCCCCCCCCCCCCCCTTCTTCTCTTCCTCTGCTGGGAGGCTGATGGGAGACATCTTTTGGCACATTTGTTTACGCTTCAAACAAGACCTAAATTAGTTGCATTCCCAGCGGTTTTCCGAAAGCAGGTAATTAAATAGCACTCAGCCCCACGCTGCGCCACTATGATGGGAACTTCCCTCACTGTGGATTGGAGGGAAAAGCCAGGCGGAAAGACAGGAAGAGGAAGAGAGTCTTATTGTGACAGAGCACGTCTTTTACATTTGCTTGCGTTCAACTGATGCACTTTTTACCAATACACAGGATTTGTTGTTGCAGTCCTTTGCGCCATAATTCAAGGTGAGCATTCATACCTGAGCCCAATTCAGATGTAAAAAAAAAAAAAAGTTCTAACCTACAAATGATGACTAGAGGACATCAGGCTCTGCTGTCATAAATCTACAGGACCATCAGACAGGCAGCACCTGTCAACCGAGATTTCTGCATCCCATGTGCGTATATAGAGCTCAAACCTGGGTAACCTATGTAATTCAGTTTTATCAGTATCATTCAGAAACATTATACTCTATACCTGTTCATTATTCCATTCGATATTGAATTTATTGATAACCTTTGGAAACAGTCGGCCTATACACTCATCCTCAGGCAGAGCACATATTGTCATATCAATGCTGTGTAGCTAAATCAAAGTGAGCACAGTAAGCACTGTCAATAAACTAAGATGAACAAACATTACTTAGCCAACTAGATATAGTAAGAATAGAAAATCACAAGACAATCATTCCTAAGAATCAATATACTAACAACTGTGCTACTAACAAACCAGAACAGCCATGCTACTACCAAACACTGTCAGATAGCATGCTACAAACAAGCTAACAAGCCAACATCAATCAATATCCCAGCAAGCATGCTACTAATGAACAGCCATAGCAACCATGCTATTAGAAAACAATGTCAGCTAGCAACAAACAAGGCAACATATCAAACTGCAAAGAACATACTACTAACAAAAAGAACTGCAAAAAACTGAGTGATTTATTGTTTACCATGTTTTTGAACGGGTCTTGTCCGTCACACATTTCACTTCGCTGTATTTCTTCTTCTTACTGCTTTCTGCTCTTGCTGCTGTGTTTTCCCTGTTCTGTGGCTGCTAGCCTCACCTCGATAGCCACAACCAGCTCACTGCTGGCCACGCCCAGACAACACGCCCACAGCACTATGTTATACACACCAAAACATCCCCAGCATCACTGAACACTCAATTACAGGCAAGCGGCGGGATCTAGGCATGAACACACAGGGGAACAGACGGACATGTATAATACACCTTATTTATTGTTACTTTAATGTCCAAGGGCAAGGGGAAGAGGCCTTTTGGGGCAATGTTCGCTAAAGGGTTGATTACCCAGAAGGCACTAGGCCCAAACAGAAACAGGTTAGGGCATTAGGGCAGGAAGGAAACCAAATATAAAACCAAACACAATAAAGGAGCTCAAGTTCACACTTTAGAAAAAAACACTAAGGTAAGAAAATTTTACAACCACACAGTGCTTCACAATTCACTGTTTGCAACATTTCTGTTAACTCCTGCCCCCCTTAGTTACTGTTGCTATGTCCAACAAACTTTGAAAATGGACGCTACTATCCGCCTCAGTGGTTCCCCAACACCTTTTTACCGTCTCATGTCCTTGTCCAGAGTCAAACTGCTGCAACACAAGCTGTACTCCAGTACTCAGTGTGGTGTCAGAGGCTCTGACGGAGAAACAATGTCAGAGTTAGTAGACGGATGCTAAAGCACTGATTGGTGGATCGCTATGTCAATCATTATTTTCTAGTTATTGCACATTGCCTAGAAAAGAATCACAAAAGACCATTACAGTGCATAGAAAAAATATGGCCCAAGTTCACTACTGGGAAAAACAGTGATAACAGTGATAACTCAGTTTGTCCCACAACTTTGTCCCGTGATAGAATACACACACAGTAAGCATTAGATGAAATTCACACACGCATCAAGATTAAAAATGCATACAATATTAAGAAATTTGAATGAAAAATTCTAAATTTTGATTATAGCTCTGTGTCAGGCTGCCCAAAGGACTCTTTCTCTGATGAAGACTAGTGTCTGGAAGCGCTGATCTGCTCAAAAATTCCCTCTCCCCCCTTTTTTCCCATAAGTAGAGGCCAGTGACTGGATGCTGTAGCAGGAATGATGTATGAATGGAAGGAGTCTAACAATGGGCACCAAATTAAGGTCCACTTGTCTCTGGATTTTGGGACTCTTTCCTCCAAAAACAGAATTTCCCACTTCCTTCATTTAAACCCTTTCCTGCTCCCCAGGGTCCTAAAACCCCACTTTCACCACCTTCACAATTGATCCAGATTGCAGTGGAAATTTAGTGGTAGAAAGGTGTTATACCGTAATCAATAACCGTGCCTCAGCAGTTTCATCTCAGTACATTTGAGCCATGGGATCCTCTTTGGGGAACTCTGCACGTATTTTTGCTGCGACATGAAATGCATTAATGATTAAGTGTGACTGCAGCTAAGAATACACAGACCAATGCTGAGTGTTTATGGCAGCGGTGGTGTTGCGTAAGGAGCCGGGTCAGGAGGAGCAGCATTTTTCCTGGCCTAGTTTGGCACTGCAAATCAGCGCCTTTAAGTATCCAAATCCCCTGGCGTCTGGATCACATTAGAGGGATTTTACTTTATTTTTTACAACACCTTCAATCTCCCTGCGACCGCTGACTCTCTCAGTGTGTGAGGAATGATCGAGCCGCGGACCTCTCCCATATATCTGCTTTATGCATCAACTCGCTTACGTGTTATTGCAGCGGGCCCTTCCCTCCTACATGATAAAATCGGGGGAAACATCACTGGAGCTTTCATGAGACTAATCTGCTGATTGAAGATAAAAACTTAAGTGTTATGAGTTTGGAGGGCGACCCCCCTCCAGCTCTACTGAACCCCCACAAACCCCATCAGCATCCTCTCAAGCTCCAACACGTGATGTGGTGGTCGACCATACAGATGTAGTCCAATAAAATATACAGTGTAGTGTGTGTGGAGGGCTGAGCAAGTTGCAGGACTGGATAGATTGGTTGACATTGTTTGTATGTTGTTTCTCATTTTTAAAGATTATATTTTGAGGCATTTCGATCGCAACATGCAATGGAGAACAGTGTGAGGGAGAGAGATGCAGATTAAAATAGAGAAAGAGAGAGCGTGAGAGAAACAGAAATGACACGATGCAGGCTGTAGATTTGACCGAAACTCATGATGCGGTGAGATCGAGCCACAAACTGAAGCTTGACGCAGCACAAAGCAAAATACCTTGAGAAATTGTTTTTTACCTTTATCTATCCAGATATTTTCTCTTGTTCAGCAGCGTCCTGCTTCAGATTAATCCGCTAACACACTTTCATACCTCCAAGCTGCTCAGTACAACCGCAGTTTTCCATTGCTGGCTGGTGGAACAGATTTGGAGGGTTTGGAGGGTTAAGGGCATCTTGTTGTTGGGATGGGAGGGAGATCATTATTCTGATAATAGCAACTGTATCTGTGGTGAAGAGTCCAGAGTTTATGTGATCTGTGATATTGATATTCTAGTCATTATCTACAACCTGCAACCTGGAACCAAAAGGTTACAGGGTAGGAACACAAATAATATATTTAATTTTATGTTTAAAATCTCAACACATAAAACCACCAGCAAGAAGGGAAAGATGAAGGGATGAAGGCACAGACCAGCTAGCGTTCGACTGACTTTGACTCTTGAAATTGAATCTTGCAGAAAACCCTTATCTCAAATTTTGCCATTTTTGTTTTTTGACATTGCCTCTCACATGAATAGATTGTTTCCTGACCACAGATCCAAGCCAGACTATTCCGAATGCATTGTAAGATATCGAAAATACATTATCATTCATGGGGAGAATAATCGTCCACTTCCTCTCAGTTCTCAGGGACACTGCGGACTCAAACTGAGCGTGAAGGTCAGACCGGAGCATTAGAGCGGGTCATTAGAAACACGGAGCGTGATGAATGGTCGGAGCGGTGGCGGTCTGGCCCTGCCATAACATGTGCTACAAGAAATCAATTAAATAGGACCTCATGTGGCTTTACAGCGCAATTATAGTTTGGGCAGAAGTTAGCGTGCGTCTCGGCAGACTAATAACAAAGGCTGATTGTTTTAGGGGCTCGGATCCCTGGCAGAGGAGACGCGTGAATAATTGAAACGGCGGGGCGGATCTTTACGGAGCGGCCAGCAGGGACGAGTCCCTCCACCATCAGACCGGAGTCGTTCGTGGTTTAAGGAAAGGCGAGGCCTCCCGCACCTCTGCTGGGCTCCAATGGTGCGCTGCGAATGATTAATACATATGACAGAACCCCTTTCTAGATGGTGACAGCTCTCAACAGGCGTGTGTGTATGTGTGTATGTGTGTGTGTTGCATGGATGTGCACACATGGGCTTGTGTGTGAGCATGACTGTGCATTTTTGTGTGCATGTGTGACTGTGACAGTGATGTTTGCAAGCGCTCATCAACAGCTGTAATAGAGGGCTTTCAGGCATCTAGCGGCCATATTGGAGGTCCTCAGCACTTGCGCAACAGTTGATAGCACGGTTAATTTCTGTGGTGTTTTGACTCGAAACTGATTAGTTCACCACTGATAAATATGATTGATTTAGTGTTTAGATAATCTCAGCTTGTTAGCTAGCAAATCATTGCGGTCAGCTAAACATATTTGTCTTGTTAACATGTGATTTGCACACTCGCTAAACAAATCCAGTAGAAGCTATAGCGTTAGTTGCTAGTAGTTGCATTTTAACATTAACATCGGCTGCTTTGCTAAAGTAGCTTTCTGGCTAGTTAAAAAAAAATAAGTTCTGAAGCCAAAAAACAACTATTTGCTTTGGTTAACAGCTGACTCTTCTCAAGCTACAACTGTTTTGGGTAGAGACTAGGCTAAAGACAAGACAATTTCCTGTCATGGTGGCCTACTTTTGGAAACAAATCCAACTTATCAGACTATTCACTTGTACTTCAAATGTTAGTGAATGGATCTACAGCCACACAACAAGCTGGTATCTCACTTTTTCTAGCCCAGTTGTTATATGTTTAGCCATAATTTGCGAACAGCCAGTTCCCCTCTGGACCTCCACGATGGTCATGATGACCAGTCACGGTTTGCAAGGCGATTAGCGACACAGCTGCAAAGCCTCTCTAGGAGTGTGTGTGTCTGTGTGTGTGTGGCCGTGCCAGTGAGTGCACACGTGTTTGTGTGTACACTAATGTACTGTATGTATGTGCCCATGTGTGCCCGTGTGTGTGAGAGTTTGAGCACAGATGGGTAGGCGTCACTGGATAAGCGCACGGCTGTTAGACAAGCGCGTCCCATCAACACCTCCAACCCTCAACGAGCAGCGAGTCCTCGTCTCTGAGATCCACCCTCCACTCCAAAGAGCTGATCGTTTATCAAGCTCCTCATCAGCGGCACGCCTCTCACCGACACAAATTCATTTGTTTGATAATCGCTCTGTCCCCGAGGACTCCGCTCTCTGAGTTTATTTGAAGGAACACCATGAAATGTCTCTGTCTGTCTCTCCCCCGCTGCTTTTCACTGTCTCATCATCGCCTATACAGCGAGGCCCTATTGAAAAGTGAACTTCACTGGGCGTAATAGAATGAAGAAGAATGCAACAGAACAGAACTTAATGTAACAGGGGAAAATAAAGGCATTTGATGACATTTGATGCTGTGATTTTTTTGGTACAGCGGGTAGTTTCAACAAAGGCATCCGACGGTGCCTTCAAGCAGTGCTGATAACTCCCACAATGCACTTTGGAGGAAACTTTTCAGACGGTACACGAGCGTTGGCAGTTGTATAAAATGGAGTTATATAAAAGCCATAATACTTCAAGGGGACATAAATAGGAATTTTACCGCCCCTTAGCGCAAAATGACCATAACATATCTGCAGGGGGGTTGATAGCTTTATTGATGTTATCGATCTGTATGAATAACCATTACTTCACCAGCTACTTTCTGGCTTTCAAAACTCACTTTCTAAAACTGCCCATTAGACTTTCAAGATATTCCTCACAATCCCCTCGGCCCCACTTACTCACATTCTCAACTGCAAGACATGTCAGCTGCAAAAGAGTAATAAAAAGCCTCATTCTCTGGCCACAAAAAGGCAAATGACAAAGCAGTTTTATTACTAGAGTATATTGCTTTGAGATATATCACTTCTTCACTAGATGTTTCTGTTGGATCTCTGCTCTAATTAGCTAGATTGCGTGTCTCTTTTGTGAAAACTTGACTTGATTGTTTTGTGTCAATTACAGGCCACCGTAGCTCAAGGGGACAAGAGGGGTTGGGGGGAGACTTGTGTAGGACGAGGCGAAGAAGTTCTCCCAAATTCATGCTGGTTGCTAGAGGCTGCTAGAGTTTTTCTCTTTTTAGTTTTACTCACCACATTTCAAAAGAAAAATCTTTACCTTCTACTCACTACATTTTCAGACTCGTTACTCTCTGGAAATCAACTGGGTTTTTTTGGGGGGGGTTTTCTGCATCACACAGCTTCCCGGAAGCAGATGATCAAGAGCCAAATGTGATTGGCTGCTTGTACAGCAAAGTGACACCAAAAAGGAGGGAAAGGAACAGAGAGAGAGAGAGAGCAACATGAAGAAGAGAGAAGCAATGAGAAGAGAATTAATATTAGAGATTTGGGCTGCAGACTCTTTCTCATCTGGGATTCAGATGAATAGAGAACCAGTCTAGTACATTAGAAATGCCTTTTTTTTAATACTTAAATGCCTTTTTTATACTTAAATTTTACATGTAAATTTAAGACCATGTACTTTTCTACTTCAGCTTTTACTAGAGTATATTTTCAGATGAGTATTCGCACTTCTACTTGAGTAAGGAATTTGCCTCATAATGCTTCATAATCCCTTTAAGGACACTCTCTTTATTATTGCAATAATCAAGCCTCTTCATTGGATCACAGTGATGCTTATCTTTGCATATCCCTCTAATACACACACATTATACATATTTCACCAGAGGGGTGCAGAGGAATATTGCCTGTCGTGGCGATGGAAACGTCACGTGGTCCGAATGTCATTTCACAGGCCTTCCCACCCGGGTCTGTAAATTGGGCGGACTGGCCCTTTAACGTGATCAGCCTGGAGGTAAGTCTTACCCACAGGAGGCCCAACCTGCGCTCTGCTCAGCGTTTGATCGCCGCGGTGCTCTGTAGCAATATAAATCTCTTTCATCACATGACCTCAAAGCCACAGATCAAATGTAAGCGTGTGGAGTGTGAGCGCTAATCATCACCTCCGCTGATCAGGTTATCTGCGCACGTACGCCAGCGGAGCGGGAGCCGTTCAGGAGCTACAGCATGTTTCAGGTGTGTTTATTAAACAAGTGAAATATCTTCAAAATGACGACAGCTTCAAACAGCTTCCTGTGATCAAAGACGTGCTGACATGCGGGTGTGTGCTCTACAGAACGCTTCACACACACTGGAACATGTAGCATATAGAAAACACTGACTGGGAATGCTAAGCTGTGATCAAAGCCTCAAGATCTCACTGATCTGATCAATTTATGCAATTCACCCAGAAAGATTTTTCTTATGCAGTCACTGCGGTACAAGTTGTGGATTCATGCAATGACATGCTTTCAGGCAATCTATCTATCTATCTATCTATCTATCTATCTATCTATCTATCTATATATGACATATGTGCATATTAGGATGGAAATTAGATAAGAGCACTACTTTGAATAAGAGTCTTAAAGCTGCTATATGTAGCATTTCCTCTTCAATATACTGTATCATTACCATATTAATTTTTAGATATTAGTATACTTACTGTAAACAAAAAGACCATTGGCAATACGATTGGCAGCTTCTACACTGCATTCTACATTTTATAAACCATTTACCAAAGAAGCTCTTTCCTCTTTGTGACAGGAGGCAAGGAGGGTTTATGGGAAATGCAGTCTTCATTTTGAGAATCTCAAGCATTGGCGTGTGATAGAGGCCACCAATCCTTCCAACCGCAGTCTCATCTGTTCACAGTAATTATACCAAGTTATCACAATTATTTTGACAATGATATATTGATGATTAAAAAGAAGAAGAGAAGAAGAAGATTGATAATGCTACTCATAGCACCTTTATCATCATCACTTCATAACAAAAAAGAAATCTGAAAGACCTGAGTGCAATGCAAACTGGGAAAAAAAAAAGTGAGTCAGAGAAGACTGATGAACTTGTGTACGGTGCTGCAGCAGGCTCCTGCAGCTCAGGATCCACCAGCCTGTCTGTGTGTTTATATAGATGTGCTTAAGCCTTTTTTGGCGTATGGATATGTATACATTTCATTTCATGTGTGCAGGTGCATGGATTAGTGTGTGTTTGAATGTGTATACACTACACAGTATATAATGTATGTAAGAGGTCTGTAGTGTGTGTGTGTTGGATAGTTTCTATCCCCAGACTATCAGGCTGCTTAAATTTAGTTGCTTTATTTCGTTGCTCATATCTTATCATTGCTGCCCCTTCTGCACTTTCTCTTACACTGTAGAGTGAGCGGCTGCAAGAAAGCATTTCATTACACGTTATGCATTGTACATTTTCTGTGTACGGGACAAACCTGAACTTGAGGGGCTGGGACTCTCACTTCATGGGTCAAAAGTGTGTGATTTTGTAACATAACGAGCCATTTGGTGGACACTTTTTTATCCAAAGCACTTTACAGTACCAAGAGTACATACACTTAGTGTGGGTGGCTCCAGTAGGATTCAAACCACGAACCACAGAAGCATTAGTGCTCTACCAATTGAGCTATGCAGGTATGCAGGCACATGCATGTGTGTGTGTGTGTTTCTAAGTGAGGTTGTGTCTAAATTCCAGTCTGTTAATTTGTACCCCTGGGTGTGTGTAGGTTTGTGTGATTCTGTGAGGCGCTGACCTCCTTTAATTTACCACAACATCCACCGGGCTGTTTAGTGAAATGTGTTTATGTCAAATGAGTTCAGAATCAACGGACGTATCGGCCTTAATTGACAAGATATTACAGAAACACATGGCCCATACATCTGTTCAGTGGGAGAATGTGTGACACTTGTATACGTAAAGGCCCTGGAGACTTCCTGTTGGAGCAGAACACTGACCTACGTCTCTGTAATGGTAGGTGTGTGTGTGTGTGAGAGACAGAGAGAGAGAGCGAGAGGGAGAGAGAGAGGTATGAGTCTGTACAAAAGTATATATTAGTATTTTGAAATACAAAAATACTGCTTCCAAAAGTATCTGGACACAAAATACATTCTTTTTTACAATTCCAGCCAAACACAAATTACAAAATAGACCAAAAATAATTAAATACATATTTACTGTAAATGCATTTCATTTACTGTAAATAGTGCCCATCTGTGACAGCAGGACATCGCTGTTCTGTTCTGAGCCTTTAGCCCATACAACAGTTTCTTCATGCTTCTTTCTTCTTTATTTCTTTGTTCTTCTTTCAAGGTTAGATGCTGTCTTTTATTTTTTTATCTCACTTGCACAACCTACAAATGTTCTTCTTCACTCTGTTTTATCATTTTAAACGTGCAGATAAAATAAACTAAATTCAGATTGAAACTGCGATGAGCAAGCCTTGAGAATAGCACTGAAAGCAACAAATGGCGCGCTGACGGTCGGCGTTTTTCCGAGCGTCTGCCGGCCGGTCGTTCTGCACCGTCATCTTAGAGGAAGCTAAGCCGAGCTGTCAAACAAAACTCCCCCCTGAGCAGCTGCCTCGCCTCACCTTTCCTCTGACTGACAGCCTGACACGCCTGCACACAGGGGGACAGGCGGGAAACGCTTTGTGGATCGATACTAAACACATCCTCGCCTCCCACAGCAGATAAGGAGGCAGGCAGCCGCTGAGCCGGACAGAGGCCGGCCCGGGGAAACTGATGAGAACTCCTCTATATAATATGATAAAACATAATGTGATATCGGTAATCTAATATTTCTCAGTTACTTTTGGGGGCTACTTTGCCGTGAAAATCCATGGAATATTTAGTTAAGCAAGCAAATTCAGTCCAAGATACATTTCTGTTATTTGAGCAGATGTTTCTCTTCTGGCCGAACTACAGCTGCACTTTGGCTTCTTCCTCCAAGAGAAATTCTTTGGAAAAATCAAGTTTTAGTTTTACAATAATATTAATTTGGTTCTACTGTATAACAGGGCAGGAAGTTTGTTGATTTTGGACCTATATATAATTAGTCTCTTCCATCCCTGCAGTACTTGGCTCCAGAGTCAGCGAGCTCCGTTGCCTCTTGCTGCTAACGATGAGTGACTGACTGCTGACTGACTGCTGACTGACTGATTAACTGACTGGCTCACTGACTGACAGATCGATGGACTAATCAAGTAACTTCCTGGCTGATTGACTGACTGAGCGGTTTGCTGATGTAATTTTGTGGCAGTCTGGCTGATTGACCAACCAGCTTACTGACTGACTGACGGACTGACTGATTCACTGACCGACCGGCTGACTAAGTGACTGACTGACCAACTGGTTGAATGAGTGGCTGATTGGTTGCCAAACTGACTGACTGACTGATTGAAAGACTATATGTCTGATTGACTGACTGACAGTTAATCTGACTGAGTGACTGAGTGATTGACTGACAGACTCACTGTTTCTCTGACTGGCTAACTGACTGATTGTTGATCTGACTGGCTAACTGACTGATTGTTGATCTGACTGGTTAACTGTCTGATTATTGATTTGAGTGATTGACTGACTGACTGATCGACTGTCTGATTGTTGATCTGACTGCGTGAGTGAGTGACTCACTGATTGAAAGACTGACTGTATCTCTGACTGATGGACAGACTGACTATTTGACTGCCTAACTGACTGACTGTCTAACTGACTGTCTAACTGACTGACTGTCTAACTGACTGACTGCCTGACTGACTGTCTAACTGACTGTCTGACTGACTGTCTAACTGACTGCCTGACTGACTGACTGTCTAACTGACTGCCTGACTGACTGTCTGTCTAACTGACTGTCTAACTGACTGACTGTCTAACTGACTGTCTAACTGACTGACTGCCTGACTGACTGTCTAACTGACTGTCTAACTGACTGACTGTCTAACTGACTGTCTAACTGACTGTCTAACTGACTGCCTGACTGACTGCCTAACTGACTGTCTAACTGACTGACTGCTCTGACAGCCCTTTCCTCCCAGGCAGTGCAGAGGGATCGATACTAAATACATTCTCTCTTCTCAAATCACATCAGAAAGAGGTGAAGTGCTGAAGAGGAAGGAGATGCAACTTCTCTCCTTCGTATCACATCTGTAGGAAACAGAATAACCGACCAGTCAGAGAGGACGAGTCTGCTGACCACTGCTTTTTCATCATGAGTCATGATTGATCTTGTCATTTTCTGTTTTGTTTGTGTTTGCAGAATTCAAAACAAAAACTTGCATTTTTGTTGGCTCAAATTGCTCTGCAGGAAGCCTAAAGAGGCAGAGGTTGCTCTTGCTCTTGGACATGAAATTATTAATTTTACATTATGTTACACTTGAGACATTTAGCTTATCATACCTAGATCACCAATATTACAAGCAAGCGATAGTAAGCAGTGCAAAGGTAGGAGCCGCAGGGAAATATTCCTGTGACCCGGAAATAATCAGGTGGAAAAGATGTTTCTTAATCGCTTTGGGGTGCTGGAGCGTGCTTTGACCCTTGGGTGTGTATTGGACAGTGAAGTAAGTGATGAGGTTGAAAATAACTGGAATTATCCTTTAGTGGAAATAGTTTCCAGCATGGTTCAGTGCTGCGAGTGCAAGGCGACACAAATAAAGACGTCAGGACTGTGAACAGAGAACAGATGCAGGTGTGTGTGCATCAGCTGTGGATTCCTCTGAAGAGCCGCTGTCATGATGAGACAGAAGCAGGCTTTCCATCCAAGTTCTTTTATATAAATTATGATGTATCGAATTAGAAAAGCTGAACAGAAAGGGCAAAATTTCCTCAATATTGCAAAAGGTTCATCTTGAAGCAGAATTTTCTTTTTGTTGATAAAGAAATTCAAGGTTCAAGGTTCTTTATTGTCATAAGCACAACAAAACGGCAAGATGTAGATAATGCTAGGAATGAAATTCTTGAGCCTAGAGCTAGCCACAACAATGTAAACAAAGTAAACAAATGCAGTATCCAAACAATGCAGTAATAAGATAGCAGTGCAAAACGGTAAAGTGACCATCAGTAAGAAGTAATAAAAATATAAAGTGGCAGAGTAAATAACAGTATAAAATAGAATGTATAAATAGAATAAAAAGAAATATATGTGCACTCTTCAAAATATATGGGTGTATGAAATGGAATGAAGATGAGATGTAAAGTAAAGTGCGGTTGGCTAAAGTGGGCAGTGTGCAAGTATGTGTGTGTGTGTGTGTGTGTGTGTGTGTGATAATGACATAGGCTTGGTGTGTGAGGAATGGTTAAATTTCATTGCACAGATCTAAAGTGTGTTTGGACTTTCTGAAATGCTGTCTGTAAAATATCTGTCCACATGTCAGACCTGCTGTTATAAGGAGCCCAGGCTGGTTTTACAGGCATTAGTCGGTACATTACAGTACAGCCAAGTGCATTTCTTTGTTTTCATCTCTGGATGAAAGCATGAAATATGGCCGACATTAGCTGAGACTACAGAACAATAACAACTTGCACAATACTGATCAATTCTTGAAAGACTTGTTCCATTTTTCTTCTGAATGCGTTTTTTTTTTTTGTGACTTTCAGGAAGTCTGTTTATTTGCTTCAAAAGCACCTAATTTGCATTTTATTTTTTTGAGACATTTCAAAAGTTTGCCTAGAATTGGCTTGACAGTCGGATGAAACGTAGCTACAGACTCTCTCTGTTTTGCCGTCTCACCCTCTTTCTCTTTCTCGCTTCTTCTTTTTTTTTTATCTCTCTGATTTTCTCTTTTTCTCTCTTCTTCACCTTTTTATTTTCTCTCTCTCATATTCTCTCTCTGTTCTCTGATCACTAACTATTTCTCATTCGGTCTCATTTTCCCAGGCTGTTTCATTTTATCCTTCTCTCTCGTTTCTTTTATTTGCTCTTTATCTCTCTCACGTTCTGTGTCGCTGTCTGTTTCTCTCTCTCTCTCACTTTCTCTCATGCTCTCTCTCTCTCTCTCTCTCTCTCTCTCTCTCTCCACCCCCCTCGTTCCTTTCAAAGACCATCTTACAGGAGAAGATGTGCGAGCGGCAGCAGCGATCCTGACAGCGGCTGGCATTACCTGCACCGGCCTCCAGACTCAACACAACTTTATTTTGAAATCCATCATGTCTCTTCCTGCAGGCTTATAGGGACAGCGAAGGGGGTTGGGGGTTGGGGGGTCGGGTGGTGGGGGTATATGGGAAGGTGGGGGGTGGGGGGTTGGGGGGTTGCAGCGGTCCAGGAGTGATGTCATCATGTCAACCTTAATGACCGTGGAAACTGAGACGCACGTCAGGCGGACTTAAACACAAATAAGCCCTCTGCCTCATCCCTCTAACAGTTCAGATTATGTGTGACAATGGAGGGGGAAGGGGAGAAGGGTGGGGGGGGTATCCTGCTCCACCGCCCCCCACCCCCCCCATCCTACCCCCCCTCCCCCCCTCTCTTCCTGAGCAGAGCGGCTCTGGGTTCCGGGTTGAGCGGAGCTTGCAGACGCAGCGTTCGGCTGTGTAATCGATACGCTGAGCGGCCATGACAGCATGAGGCAACTGACTATTTTCTTCTTCTTTTTCTTCTTCTTCTACTGTTTTTAACACCCCCCCACCCCTGCACCACCTTCACCTCTCTCTCTTCCCCCATTTTTGACAGCACTCTCCTTTTTCCCTCTCGCGTGTCTTTCCATTGAGGATGCATGTGTGAAAAAGTGATGCCTTTTAGTGTGTCTCTCCTTGTCTCTCTTTACCACTTGTTGCTCTCTCTCTTCTCTCAGTCTCTCTCTCTTTCTCTCTCTTACCAGCGACTCTGGCCTGGGGAGCAGAAACTGGGGCCTATTTTTCACAGGAGGAGGTTTCGTGCCAAGTGTTCTGGCTAAAATCACTTTGCAGACATTTCCCACGCCCTCCTGCCGGGCCTGCAGGTACGCTACAGGGAGAGAGGAGGCCCAAAACAGCTCTGTTAAGCAAATAGCAGGAGCTCTCAAATGACCTGTATGCCCTTTTTTCATTGCGAGGCACAAGTACAGCTTTAAATGATACTGAAAATGGCAGCGTGAGGTAACTGTTTGAAATTTAAAGACTTCAATACACTGAAATCATATCATGTGATGTCTGTAGACGTCTCACAGCTCGCTCATGTTTACCAACCCGGCCGGTCTGTGATGCTTTACACCAAAGAAAACCAAAGAGATGAGAGAGGAAAAGATCTAACAGTGAGTCCAGCTTTCTGAGACAGCAGTTTGGATTTCACTCCTAAGTTTTGATTTGTCATGGGGGTGAAGAAGTGACCGTCCTGACACCAGGTTGTCATTTGGACAAACTGAGCAAATCTACTGTCTGTGACGCTCTTCTCTGCTGCAGCCTCACTTTGTGATTCAGGCTGATGAGACAGGTGTATTTTTTACAAAACTAATCGTGCCTTGTGCAGCTTTGATGTTGATTATACAACGAGGAGTTTCAACCAGGCAATCTGTTTGGGCAAAGACGCACTCCAACTGTGCTGATAAGTCCCATGAAGCGCAGCACAGCGTTAATCAAAAGTGGAATTGGTTGTCCTGCCAACTTTCAATAAGTAATCAGAAAGCTACTGATGGATATTTCCTATTTTTATTTTTATGCATGTAACTGCTTTGTAAAAAACTTTTTAGACGGCGCACAAAACATAAAAAAGCCCTAATAGGCTACATGTGATTCAGTGAGACCGCCCCCCTTAGAGTGGAGTACATTAATTTTTCTTTAAGAAATAATAACGACACATTTATGCATGTTTTGGGGGCTGCAGAATGCAACATGCACAGTAGCAGAGGACTGACTGGCTGCGTTTAAATGTCAGTTGTACCTTTGTGGGATGCTGTCACTGTCAGTTGATTTATCTTCGTGGGAGTGTGGCAGTTAGTGAGGTTTTAAGCTATTTTTAGTCTTTCACTTTTCCTTCTGTTATCTTGTGAGATGTTTCATAAGAGAATATCAAACGTTTTTAAAAACTCTCACCTGTCTGTCTCTGTTTCTCTTTTTCTCTCTCTGCATTTGCACTGAGGTCTCTATCTTTTTCTCTGTTTACCCAGGCCTCTCTCTCTCTCTCTCTCCAGTCGGTGTGCATGTGTGTTTTCCTCCACATACCTTGGCTGTCTTGATTTTCTCTGCGTTCTTTCTCATTCCATGCATGCTCGCCACATGGCTTCCCCCAGGCCATTAAATTAGTGAAGGAAAAGTGATTTCTCTCTCATTCTATCTGTCTGCCCATATCTATCTGTCTCTCTCTCTATCTGTCTTTATTTATCACTCTTTCTCTCTGTCTTTCTCTTTCTCTCATTTATCCAAGTCTTTCTTTGTTGTTCTGCTGTTCTCTCTCTCTCTCTCTCTCTCTCTACTTAGGTCTCTCTGTCTCTCTCTCCATGTAAGCCTCCTGTCTACAGAGAGCTTTTAGGTGAAGTTAGCTTTCCCGCTATGAATCACGATTGTGTCTTCTTCGCGCTTTTACTGTTCTTACCCTTGGCTGCTTTATGCCCTTTTATTTATCTGTGTTTATATGTCTGCTCCATCCACACTATTTTATTTTGCTGTTTTTGTCCCCCACCAAAGGGGGAACTATGGATCGGTCTCCGTCCGTTAGTTCGTTCGTTAGTTTGTTAGTCACACTGTAACGTTGACTTTGTGCCGCTAGGGGCCGGCATTGACAATGAATGGGGACTCAGTGGTAAAGCAGGTCATACAGTTAAAGTTATCATACAATGTGGGGGACAATGAATGGGGACTCAGTGGTAAAGCAGGTCATACAGTTAAAGTTATCATACAATGTGGGGGACAATGAATGGGGACTCAGTGGTAAAACAGGTCATACAGTTAAAGTTATCATACAATGTGGGGGACAATGAATGGGGACTCAGTGGTAAAGCAATACAGTTAAAGTTATCATAGGTAACATAATAGTCTACACACGCTACACACTTGGAGACATCAGACTGGGTTGATGTGTTGAAGTGAGAGTCAATGGAGAATTTTTGGGCAAACCTCTAACCACAAGACACTGTAGTTATTGTACAGTTGTTGGACTGTTGGACTGTTATTGCACTCATCACTGCACTACCACTGTGCCGTCAGTGTTGACTACTTATATCATATTACCACTTACCTACTGTGCAATACCATATATCACTTATCATTTAGCATTTATATTATTCATAACACTCACGCTCCTGGTGTTGTATGTTATATTGTATATTGTATTATAAATTGTATTGTAGTGTACATTGTGTAATGTACAGATTGTATTGCGTATTGTAGTTCTTATATTTTGTACTGTATTGAGTAAAAACAGGACAATTACAGTTACTACATTTCAAGATATAACTAAATGCTTATACAATTTCACTCATATTTCAAGTACACTCTGCAATCACTGACTGACCCAAGGGTGGAACTACATCACTGGTGGGGGACAACAGGTTTACTATTTGCTTGTTATTGCTTGTTTCACTCATGTGGAATTATCACTGCCTTTAATAATGCTCTGTTTAAATTTTATTCTGTATGTGTTTGTAGCACCTTTTTTATGTAGTTTTTCCATTTTATTATTGCTCTGTGAAGCACTTTGTAACTTCTGTGTGTAAAGTGCTGCATAAATAAAGATTTACTTACTGACTTACCCTCTGGCGGCCATGTTTGAGGTCCACAGCTCTTGGACAACAGTGGCTGTAAACGGTTAATTACATTTCTAAATGTATGACTTGGCCGTCAACAGAATTCAGTGGTTCATTTCTGTGCTGTTTTTGACTGGGAACTGATTATTACACAATATTTCTATCGTGTGTGTGTGTGTGTGTGTGTGTGTGTGTGTGTGAACACATCTGATTTACACACTAGCAAAAGTATAGTAGAAGCAATCATCAGTAGTGGCTAGTAGCTGCATGTTAACGTTAACATCAGTTGCTAAATTACCCTGCTAGCGAGTTAGCTAGCTAATACAGACACACACCAGCAGTTAGTTCAGGTTAAAGTCGAGATGAAACGGCATTTCGAGAGTATCTAACTTCCGTATCGTGACGTATTTCCGAGTGAAACAGGAAAGACAGGCGGGACATAACGTTGGGAGGAATTTGATTTGAACGTTGAAAAGTGGGTGTGTCATAACACCCGAAGACACACCGAAGTACCATGCTGTTGCTAGCTAGCTAACTAATGAATCTTAGCCTCTTAGCTCTGTGCGCTAAAAGTTGAAGATTGATTGATGGGTGGATGTCATGATATTATAGGTTGAAATTGGTTATGGGCATGCTTACGTAAGCACACGGCATATTTTGTTTTACAGGAAGAAAACATGATTGAATTTTGATATAAGAATACAATGAAATTGATTTTTGGTATTTTTTTTGGCATATATTGTTAAATAGGTGCACAGTATGACCGGGGATGTGATCTAAAAGGGTTAAAAAGGCATTTTTCATTTCATCTCGTCTTTAACTGAGCTGACTCTTCTCAAGCTACAACTCAGAGTGTTTTGGAGTAGAAACTAGCTAAAGACTAGCTGGGACTAGCACTACACTGCGTGGGCCATAAGGTTTTGCGGACAAATAAATATTTGCAGCCTCTCATATTACGCCGTTTTACAGCTCACAGGGAAGAGGCGGAGAAGAAGAGTAGCGGCCATGTTTAAGACAATTGGGAGAAACCACAAAAAGGTAAGATTTTATACTTTATTGCAAATATTTTCACACAATATGTTTTGCTCGTGTAATAGAAAAGGGTTCAAGGATTTCAGAAAGCTTATCAGATTGGCAAATTTCGGTCTGGAAACTTTCCCCACATGAAGTCAAAGTGCCGCAGAGATTTTTTCCGTAACATTCTTAATGGAACGCCTCCGGACTGGCACCCACACAGTGTTAGTCCCAACAGGGCTAGCTAAAGACAAGGCAGTTTACTGTGCCACAGTAACCTACATTTGGAAACAAATCCACTTTATCAGACTTAAGTTTTACTTAAAGTATGACTGAATGGATCTACAGCCACATCACAACAATCTTTTTCAGATGTCTTTCTTTTTCTAGCCTCTGTATTATATCTGCAGTCTAGATTCGACCCTGTTTGCCTCATATGGACGGGCACAGTGCACACTAACCCTCTACATTAAAGTAGTGCTTTACTTCAGTTTAGATAACTGTAATTCAGAATGCCTTTTTTTCCTAAATTGATTCACCAAGTACAGTGGATGACCTTTCCTTGCTGCTGGCACACTGCAGCATCACAGTCGCACGTTACAGACTGACGAACACGACACCAGGATGTACAGGACCGCACATAAAGTACAGATAGACACACGGTTTGACAAGCTCGACTCTACAGATATTTACAGTCACTGTCAATACGAAGTCAACTGTAATCAGGGTAAACCAGGGCACACTGCATGCTAATATGCCTGTCAAAATCACTTTGCTTGTTTCTCGATCTCTCTCTCTCTCTCTTTGCATGCAGAGTGACTCTCTTCATAACAGCTTCCTCAAAGCGGTACTGACATCACCTCACCTCATTAATTCAGGCAATGTGTTAGAGAAAAAAACAGTCATATCACATGATAGCACAAAAAGTATCCCGGGCTGTAAACACTGTTTTGTATTACTGATTACACATTGTGCAAGGGCACAATCTGATTGATTAAAGACACATTCAAACCTTGTTACTGTGACAACTTTAGTGGTAACCAGGGAGCAATTAGCAATCTGTCTTTTTTTCTCCTGTTTTGATTCTTATGTATGAAAGCTACTTTGGAGAAAACTTTTCAGTCAGTGCACACGTTCGTAACCTTTGCATAAAATTATAATGGAAATGTAGGGAAATGGTTTGCGACTCGTTGAATGCTCCCAATTAACAATTTTATTTCGTTAAATTGACAATGTTTCGGTCGCCAGTGGAATCTCTGTCAGGACGAAGAGCTAGTGAGTGTATACCAACCTGATCTCACAGAAAAACATCAAATTACGTGTAGGTTGATTGTTAAAATGACGTTTTCCCAGCACAAAACGGTTACATGAAGGAGGCACGACTATAAACAGAAAGTAGTGTCACACTGAAGTAGCGCAGTGGAAAGTAGGGGTGTTGTGGTCGGGGATGCATTTGCCTTCATTCAATTCCCAGCGTTTACAGAGGACATATCTTCACCTTTGGAACGTCAAGTTCAAGTTGTTCATTTCTATTGCCCTTTATCACAAGCATGTCTCAGAGGACTTTACAGAGAATGAGCCTAACTACATCAACATGTCAAAAATCAGTGGTGAACAAAACGATATAGGACTAACATCGCGAAAAGCACAAGACAGACAAGAGCAGATTCTGCATAGCCTGACCGACCCGGCACCACCAGCCGTAGACAATTGCACACAAGGAAAAACTCCCACGAAAAACTTTGGTAGGAGAAAAAAAATGGAAGAAACCTTGGGCGGGCTGAGACAAAAGAGGGACCCCCCACCCCACCCCACCCCGGGACGGCTGAGCGTGCAATAGGTGCCGGGAAAACAGTGACAGCATCATGGGCAACAACAACGACAGGAGAAAGCAGAAAAGAGAGAGAGAGAGAGAGAGAGAGAGAGAGCATGCAGCGATGAGAAGGGGCCGAGATCAGCGCTACGTCGGAGGAACGCATTTCATTTTGTGGTGGAGAAACAAAATAAATACGAAATAAAAGAAGGGGAATGTATTGTATATTTGAATATACACTGAAATCAGTTTTTCTTCATGGCAGTGAAGTCTGGGGCCTCTTTTTTGATTGTGGATTGTGGATTTTGGGGTTCAAAAACTGGACTGTCGGGCCTATTTTCATTCCAAACAATTCAGGGATGGAGTGAAAACAGCAGCAGTTCAGCAGTAAACCACGGGACTTCTGCAAGAGCTACATCTGCAGAATGGATTCTTTTTTTTTTTAACTTAGGAGCAAACAGTCCCCATTTGCAGCACCGCTCCTTATTACCTGGTTACAGCACAAGTACAGCAGTCTCAGTGTTTATTAGATGACCTCAGGACAGCAGACTGAGTGAGAGCATTAGTGTGAAGGGAGTGAGGGACAGTCTCAGCCCCGACATGGGAGCGGATAGACTCTACTGCAGCGATTCTTAAGCTAAGGGTCACGACCTAAAATGGGTCTCAGGGCGGGTACCGATGGGTCCCCATGTAACAAAAGTAGTTTTTTTAATGAGCTTGGATCCCAGGGACGCGCCATTTGGATCGTGGGCTGAAAATCCCTGCTCTCCTGCGAGGCTGGATCCAAAATACAAAAGTTTCATGAGCTAATTACTGGCTCCCAAAATGGGATCCAGGGACACCCAAGAGTCCATGACGGGGTTCCAGGGGGGGCCGAGCTAATGGAGGAGCGGTTTAACTTCACTATTATTTTATCTGCACACACACAAAGCTTAGTGAGTGCATGTGGGATTCAGTGTCTTGCTCAAGGACACTTCGACAGGACGGATGCTTGCTGTCACTTGGGGCTTGAACTCGGATCCTCCGGTCGAATTTGAAATTATAATCAGTAACATAATCCACTATAGTCAAACTCAGTAGTGTAGTCTGATTACTTTGGAGTTACTCCTCATGATGTGCAATCAAAGGAAGTCTAGATACAGGAGAACAATCATCTGCTACGACTTTTACATTTTTAGACATTTTAAAGACTCCCTTATCCAGACTGACCAACAGTAAAATCAGTTTCAATTCCTAAATTAGTTCACAAAGCCATCGTATGCCATTTGGTGGACACTTTTACAACAGGCACTTATGAAATTCTCTACTAAATAATTGATCTTAAGACCCCCATTGCATACTGGATAGGCTGTGCTATAAAAGTCACCTGTTTTTCGGCTATTAACCTGCAAGTCTGTAGTTCTTTTCAACATGTACATATCAACAAAAACCTTCTCAGATGCTGGTCTTTGGGACAAAAGCTCATCAGGCGGGTTCTGTTGTCTTTTTGTTTGGTGAACCCACTTTTCCTCAACCTGCCTCATCTACTTCTACTTTGGTTTGTGGTTTCCTACGTTTCCCAGAATGCCTTTCAACAACCCCCAGAGTCAGAGAAGGGGGTTGTCTGTATGTTTACCGTTGATGTTTTAGATCGCTGAAACATTTTCTGCTATCAAACTCCACTGTAGCTGCTGGAAATATCTGGATGTGATGTCACGTCGTAGTTGGCCAGTTATCCACAGGAATAAAATTACACAAAACAACAAAAATGGGCCCAGAAGGGAACATCGCCAATGGCTGTTTTTTTGATCAGTGTTAAAGTGTTTTTGGGTGGATTTTGGAAAGCACCCAGTTGCTCAAGCTGCTCAGTGGCTGCTGTGGAAGTCTGTATCAGATGAAGGTGAAGAAGGGCGTTGATGGGAAAGAGCATGCATGCCCAGCTGCTCTTCCCGGCACAAATACAGGTTAAAAAAGGTCTGTGGAGCCAAGCTTTAGTTCACTTCACCGTCCGGGCCGCTCTCATCTGGACTCCATGTTCCTGTCGCATTCTTTTCTGTCTTTCTTTCTTTGACACACACACACACACACACACACACACACACACACACACAATCGCACCATTCAATTAAATTCATTCTGCTTTAACGGCATGTTCAGTGGAATGTTATATGAACAGTCTTGCCCAAATACAATTGGGATTAATCAAAAACAACACAAATAAGTAAATAGCTAGTACTGCTAAATACTTTTATGAGTGTGTGAGGGTGTGTGGCAGTGTCTTTTTAATGAAGCATCTGGTTAAAGTGTGTACTCTCTCTCTCTTTCTCTCCCTCTCTCTCTTCTTCATTTCCTATGTAAAGCCTCACTAGTCAAGATTTTTATGTAAAAACTGCACCAGTCTTATCAGCCTAAATCACACAGTGGGGCTGCAGCAGAGAACAGTGTCCCATCAGCGCTAATTGAGATGCTGTAGATTCACCCTGTTTGCCCAAATTAAATTTTGGTTTCATTTGGTATAAAGCATCACAGACCGACCGGCCGTCCTGTGTGCAGTTCACTGTCGACACGTTACATTCCTGGGTATTGAAGTTCAATTTTATCTTTAACAGTTTCCTCTTGATGCCATTTGGAGCCGCCGACATGCAAAGTTGCCTAGTGCAGCTTTATCTTTCTGTCCCCTTTTATTGTGTTTTCTTAAGATTTGTTGCTTATTATTCTCTTTTCAGGGGAGAAAAACCTGTGTGGGTTTTTTTCTGGATTGAGTGGATAGTTGATATCAATGGCTACTCATATTAGTTAATTTTCATCAAATTCTCTCACACACACATTCTCTTTTTCTCCACCCACCTCTTCTTTCTCTTTCAGTTCCTCCACCATCTATCTTCTCTCTCACCTTCTCTCTATTTTCCTTCTCCATATGTTCCTTCTCTCACCCTCTCTAGTCCACTGCTTTCAATTTTTCCCCCCCTGGGGACCCATGCTGTTAAAAAAATATTTTTATGCATGACCCAGAACTAATAGTGCAGGCTAATGGGGTAGGTTAATGCAGCAACATTTATTCTGCTTTTACACTACTAACCTCCATGAGTTTGTGTGTAGCTCAAGGGATGAAGCATGGCATTAACACTGTCAGGGTCAGGGGTTCAACTCCCACTGGTGTTACTCATAGCTAAAATCACAATCAGAAAGAATTTCATTGGTCAAGTAAGTTTGCACATGCAAGGAATTTGACTTCCTTGTGCAGGTCACAAAAAATGAATAATAGAAATTTAGGAAATAGGTCGGTTTTCTATACAGCATGCGCGCACTCTCTTTTCCTGACCACTGATATGAAGCTATGGAAGTAAGTAATGGAAAAAATTTGAAGGCAGTGGGAGAGTGCAAACTTCTGCCAATGCTGAAGAAGTGTCCAATTTGATGTTTATACACCCAAAGAGAACATTCCTATCACTTGAATTTTAAGTTCAATTGATTTCTTTACTCTGCAAACACACCCTTAATATTTGAAATCAAGTCTGTATCTCCTGTCGTTTCATAGTTATGGCAAAAAAACAAAAAACAAAAAACAATCCTAGATCTACATCAACAAAATCATATTGTTTTCTTCTCCTGCTTTGTGTGGCCTGTAGTAAAACCCTTGCTTATTCTCTGACCACTTTCTATATCTCAGGTACCTGCCTCCGCTTGAGAAGGCTTGTATAAAGAATGTATAAGAAAGAAAAACCTGTCGAATGCTGTTGCGGGCTCTGGGTGTCACCCAGGGTGTCACCACTTGTTATCTTTATTACTGTTTTGTTGTTTTGTTATGCAGTGTTGTCTTCTGAATTTCCTTGTCTATTGTGTGTTTTGTATAATGGTGAAAATGGACAATAAATAAAAAATAAAACTAAAAAAAAATCATATCAATTGTTTTGTGGCCCAAGGCCGATCTGTCCATCAAATCTCATGGAAATGCGTGCATAGGTTTTTGAGACATCCTGCTGACAGACAGACAACTATCAGGGGCAAAAACATAAGTAATAAAAAATAAATAAATAAATAAATAAATAAAATAATACTCTCATAAACTAAAATATATACAGAGCTAGAGAATGTTTGCTCACTCTGCAAGCAAAAAAGAAAACTGTAAACACGAGCTGGAATGGCATAAATATGAGTTTTGTATACAACTGAGTATACAAAAATGTCTTATACCACTGTAAGGATTTTTGGATAGAATTAAGTGGCAGATGTTAAGCCCACAATTTCTTTTTCCAGTCTTACATCATTGCACATCCAGTAACTCTAGATCACAATTTCTTCAGGTTGGTGTCTTCTGACCCGGTTTAATCTCCCCGTGACTCACATCTGGGTCCCGAATCAGTCGTTGAAACACTCCGCTGCAACCTTTCCCCTCCTTCATCCCCCTATTCGCCCCCTTCTCATTTCCCCATTCCTCTGAGGTGACGTCTCCCGCTGTTGTGCAACATCCATCGCTCCGCCGAGAGGCCGGCGCACCGCAGGGTCCTGACAGGTAACTCCCTGGACGGCCATTATCCCTCCGCTGGCAAACATTAATCCCACGCTCTGCTCGTAAAAAAAATAGCTGGTCGGTATGGAAGCCATTAGAGCGAGGGGCCTGAAAGACAGAAGGCGACCGGAGCGGGGAGAAAGAGTGAAAAACAATAAGAGAGAGAGCGGGAAAGAGAGGAGCAGGCTCGGCAGGAAAAGGAGAAAGAGATAGAGACTTAAAGCTGCACTAGGTGAGATTTTTATGGAAAAATACTAAATCACAAAGTGGAGCTGCAGCAGAGAAGAGCGTCCCATTCCCACTAATTGAGACGCTGTATATAGGTAGATTCACCATATTTGCCCAAATGACATTCTGGTGTCAGTACGGACACTTCTCCGCCCACAATAAGTGACGAATCAAAACTTAAAGAGTGAAATCCAAACTCACCAATGTTAGATCTTTTCCTCTCTCGTCTCTTTGGTTTCATTTGGTATAAAGCATCGCAGATCGGCCGGGTTGGAATTCTGGGTATTTAAGTTCAAACAGTTACCTCTTGCTGCCGTTCGAAGCCGCCAATGTGCTAAGTTTCATAAGAGAGACAGACAGCCTGAGAGAGACAGACAGTTAGATGAAGATGAAAAAACCAACATCAACTGTACTGGATGACAGAATCTAAATGACAACAGAAAAAACATGGTGGAAAATAGTAGAGCAACAGTAAGATCCATAAAATGACGAGGAAAATGAAAATACATAATAGTAAGAGAGCAGGAGAATTGTGGAGGAGTGTGAGAGAGATTGTGTGAATGTGTGTGTGTGTGTGTGTGTGTGTATGTCAGGGAGAGAGAGTGTGTGGGAGAGATAGTGTGTGTATGTCAGGGAGAGAGAGAGAGAGTAAGTGAGGGAGAGAGAGAGAGAGTGTGTGTGTGTGAGGGAGAGAGAGTGTGTGAGGGAGAGAGAGAGTGTGTGTGTGTCAGGGAGAGAGAGTGTGTGGGAGAGAGAGTGTGTGTATGTCAGGGAGAGAGAGAGAGAGTGTGTGTGTGTGTGAGGGAGAGAGAGTGTGTGAGGGAGAGAGTCTGTGTATGTCAGGGAGAGAGAGAGAGAGTAAGTGAGGGAGAGAGAGAGAGTGTGTGTGTGTGTGTGTGAGAGGGAGAGAGAGTGTGTGAGGGAGAGTGAGTGTGTGAGAGTGATGTGCATTAAGGGAGTGATAAGGATGGAGAAAGAGATTTTGTGTGATTAAGTGGGACGATAGGCTACTTCAAGTTTTGTTCATCAGTCAGGCGGCATGAGCTGTATTTGAAGTTGCTGAGATATAAGGAAGGGATTCTGGCTGATTCATGTATTGGTCAATGAAAATACACATTTGATCTCATTGGTTGAGTTAAACCTTGATGGGCGGAGCCAAAGAACCACAGTTTCTCTGAGCGCAAGTTAGCTAGCTAGCAGACTTGGATGATGTAAAAGAAAAAATATAAATGGCAATGATTTCTTTTTTTCATTCATTCGTGACCATGGCATTCATGATGTTGGAAGGGCAGCTAGCTAACCAGCTAACCTAGATAACTTAGTATGGATAGATTGCATTTTGTTCAGTTAGTAGCAGAGCGCTAAGCTTCATAATATTAGCTTCCTCCTCTTTTACCTCTTGTCTTTTCACTGAGCTTCAGTCTAACGTTAACCACAAAAACTGTGGTTCTTTGGCTCCGCCCACTGAGGTTTAACCCAACCAATCATATTATTTCTGCCTCCAGAGCAGCTCTGCCTCACAGAAAAATTTGCAGAACTACAACTTGCTTGATGTAGGTGTACTGGATATTTATGTAGTGCACAGCGCTTCATTCCTACTGGGGCCGCCCATGCAAAAAAATGTGCGCATGTTTGGTACCTTAAGGTGCTTTAGATCAAAGTGGCCACCAAATGGGCTGTTTAATTATGAGCAATAATTGGAATATATAATTTCTAACAACAGCACTGTCATTTATCAGCCTCAATAGTGACAAAAAACCACCATACTGAGGGGAAAAAAAATGTAAAGACTTTTTTTTTCTCACATTCTAAAACCGTAAATTCAGAGAGATAGTCCTTGCTCTGTGCATCTGTGCACCTGTTGCCTTAAGGCATGCTGAGCATTTCAGTGTTTTCTAAGCCACAAGGTCAGGCAGACAATGACAGCGCTGAGAGAACTCACACACACACACACACACACACACACATTCTGGGATAACAGAGTCTTAAATTATTCAACAGTAGACAAACCCAGACCTGGTAACTTTTCAAAGTGTAAGAAAGAAGCTCCTCTGTCAGCGCGCCCCGTGGGTCCGCCAGCGCTCCTCTTCACATTCCGGCCATTCTGGCTCTGAGTTTCAAGTCGAAGTTAACAACATCTGTCTACTGTGGCATTCCCACGCGATGCAGGCTCCAGACAGGCAAGGGCAGGCAGACAGGTCCGGCTTTTACAGAGCAGTATGAGGAGAAACCCTGCGAGTATTTGACAGAGGGCGCCCTGCAGGACATGGCCAAGTGCAGCATCTACCCAATGAGCACAAAAATATTCATGAAATGAAATCATGGGACGGTAAAAAAATCACATTAAAACAGCTTTGAAGACTGATAAGATATTCAGGTTGGAGAGTGCAATAGTGATGGCATGCCATTGTAAGGGCAAGAGAAGAGAGTTTTTCCAGGTAAAAATAAATGAGTGGCACCCCTTTCTCAAAAAGTCTTGTGGCTGCATTGCATTCTGGTCTCTCTCCTGCTCCTGTGGGTGGAGAAACTGGTCTCTCGGAGACCAGTTTCTCCCTGTATGATTGTTGAACGTCTCTTGGTGCAAAATGGCGGCAAAATCTGATGTTTACCATTGACGTTGAACAATTTTCTGCTATCAAACTCCAGTGTAGCTGCTGGAAATATCCTGAGGTGGCGTCATGTCCTCTATGTTCTGCACAAATAAGAAAAATACACAACAAAATGGACCCAGAAATGCAAGACACATTGCCAATAGCTGTTTTTAACAGTGTTTTAGGGTGGATTTTTCCTTTAAGTGCTGTCAACTACACCTGGTACCTACTGCATCACCATTGTACCCATAAACATGGTAAAGAATGCCGTCTCAGGTATTATTGAGATGACAATAACAGTCTGGAAAAAGCTTATTTGTGAGTGTTGCGGTGCATGCGACACACGTCTTCTAAACAGGACATTAGAGTAAACCAGATTGATGCCGGAGGTTAATATCAGCACCTGCAGCGGTGAGGAACGCGGCTCTTAATTGGCGGAGCTATAGAAAAGCGTCAATCCTCCCGCAGATGGAGTCGCAGGTTCTTCATTAGCTCCTGGTCATATTGTTGTGGCGTCCCGGGCCTGACGCGCACCTCTTTTTCTATTTACATGCCATTTTCAATGAATAGTAATGAGTGTTGTTGTTTGGCGTGCTGCCTGCTGATGACCTTCTCAATCTCTCCTCGCACAGATATTATTCCATCTCGCATAAATGAATTGCATCGGCACACGCGGGCGTTCACCGGGCAGGATCAGCCGTGTGTGCCTGTGATGCCACGCATGTTTAGCAGGCCGCCTGTGTTCCGGATCCACGCACAGACGATTCCTCAGGCCCGTTACAACATGGCAGTGATGGGAGACAGTGTTTCCTCTAGGATGTTTTTTAGCAGCGGGGGTAAAGGGTTTTGTTGTACCTGGGTGGTGCGCGCGCGTAGTACGCCGGCGTCGGAGTGAATATCAATAGGTAATTAAAAAATATGAAATAAAGTGACACTTGACTGCAAAACAAACTTTAAGGTTAGGGTTAGTGTTAGGGTTAGAGCCTTAACCCTAACCTAACCCTAACCAATTATTTTACTGACGTTTATTGAAGTAACGTTACCGGTATTATGATTCACTAAGTTTGCTAATGTTAACGTTAACGTTAACGTTACCTAGCTAACGTTAGCTGGAACATTATTTCACAATATATTATTAATATTAATAATATACAAATGTAAAATCTATCTAACTTAACGTTAGCTAGTTAAATCTACCTTTCTCTCTTTCTTTTTCTCTTCTTTCTCTCTCTCCCTCTCGCCTCGGCCGGGTGTCGCCACTTCCTGTATCCGTCGTTTCAAATTAAAAGCCCTCTGCAGAGTCGTGTAATTACGACTTCATGACATTCATAAAATTCTGAAGCAGCAGCGGCAATAATTTTGCAGCGGCGGGCCGCTGCTGCAAAATGTATGTAACGGAAACTCTGGGAGATATACATCATACATACATTAAGCAGATAAGCGCCGTTTCCCGAATCGTTGAGTGCACACAATGAGAGATGGGGAACAGCTTTCAATGTGACCCGCTCATTTGCTCATTGATAACAGCATATGCCGCACATATCTCCACTGGGACAGAGGGAAAAAAATGAAAACAACAACCATCCAGTTCTAATAGCAAACACTTATTGTTCTTGTCAAACGGGGAAAAGAAGCTTACAATTTACACAGCCACTTGTTGTCAGTTGGTTTGCTGCCAACTCCTCTAGAGAGAAGAGAGCGAAGGCTTTACAAGCCGGAGCTTTGAAGGAACCCTCATGTTACCAGATTTGTTGGTGAAAGCAAATGTTTGAAGGTTTGTATTCAGATATGTTAATGGTCACATAACAAAGACAGAGGGAATTCTGTTTCTGCACAGCATGCGTCAAAGCTTGAGCTTCATATCTTCATATCATGTAATACTTAAATGGACTAGCTTTAGTTTCAAATTAGGCATTTTAGCTGTTTGCTCTTAACCCTTTGACAGAAATCTCAACCGAGTGGTACAGCTGACTTTGAGAGTGAAAAAATACATGGGAAGAAAAAACAATCTGTGCATCAACTTGATTGGTTGATACACAGATTGACCCTAAAATCACTCCTCAAAGAACAGGGCATAAAACAGGAATCTGGCAATCAAAGGACAAACCATGATGCTTCTCCAGTAGAACAGACCTTAAATAATGAGAATATTGCAAAAAGTATGAAAATAGTCCGAAATTCTTAGCGCCAGAGCTTCTCAAAAACATGCGTGACCGTGCGGTTGATTTGTCTGCAAAGGTTGAACCCAGGACAGACTGAGTCAGCATGATGGAGGAAAAGACGCAGGAGAAGATTGTTCACATAAAATGTTGAAAGAAATGATATTGAATTAAAGCAAGTTTTACCATAAACGGACATCTCAACCATGTCCACCCTCACTGTTTTACTTCCTTTGCCAAGTACACAAAATGTACAGGAATCTGTCAAACTGCTGCTGGAAGATATTTACAACTCCTGCAGTGCTCCACTTTTATTTATCGAGGGAAGATTTCCTGATCACGTACGCTCTATTTCAGCAACGCTCTGCTTCACATCCATGCAGTTACACACATCCACACTTGGCAGCTTCCCTCTGGAGCAGTTTGGGGGGTTAAACACGTTTCTGAAGGGAACCTCCACTGTAGCTGTGGAGGGAAGGGAAAGCGTGTCTTGTGTACTTCCTCATGCCCAGATTTTCCCAGCCAATCTGGGATTCAAATAAGTGAAGCTCCGGTCACAAGCTTGTGCTTATAACCAATCGGCTAACTTGCAAAAGATGAACTATTTATTCAAGCCAAAAAGTTGCATAAACAACAGATGTGTAAAATGGCACTGGAACAGATGGCTGTTCTTACAGGCACGCTACTACAGGCAACGCGCTTTGAGTTTTGACCTCTTCTGGATCTTTTGCAGGTAAACGGTTTCCCTTCCTACTATTTTTTACTTGAAGTTTTTTTTGCCTTTTGGGAACCCTTGACCCTGCGCCACACCCTAACTTGAGTGGATAGAACGGTTCTTCCACTGTTTCAAATTCAATTCAAATAACATTATTTTTCCCGTGAGGGAACTTCATTTGTAGTCAGGCAAAGTCATACATCAGCAATAAATCGTCAGCAATAAATACATAAGAACAATAAATGCTTAAGAAGCCACGTGGGTAGGGGTAGGTGGGTGGGTGGGTAGGGAAGGACATAGTGTTAGTGGGGGGTGGGGGGGTTGTCATCGTAATTTCACTAATACAGTATAAAATGTCAATTATGGAATTTTAAGGGTTAGTAGCTATGGTGACAACGCAGGTCTGGACATTAAGGCTGTAATCTGTCACACTTGAGAACCGTGCAGATGAGTCTGTTAGTAAACTCAAAACTCAACTGAAAGCTAACGTTAGCGATGAGGCTAACGTAGCTTCATCAAAGACTGAACTTCTCTCTCTAGCTCTTCTAGTCAACATTAGCATGTTAGCAATCCATGGCAGCAAGGAGACAGAGAAGCTAATTTGGTCCAGTTGCTGCAAAACCTCTCAGCTCAGTGACTTAAGTCAGTTTCAAATCAGTCAATTTTAAAGATATTGAATATCGACTATTTGCAGCTTCAATCCAAAAATATATATATCATTCAAACCCTATGCAGGCTACAGTAGACCATGTATATTATTCCACACAGATGTGGAATAATTCTCTCACTGTGTGCATTCAGGCATCCCAGCATGCAGCAGGTTGCAGTTGTTTAATTTACAGCAAATTGAAACCTAATGAAAAGACCAAAGACTTGGGAGCAGAACTTGGCACCAGAAATGTCAGAAAACAATCAACAGGTTTTCTTCAGAATCTGCATGACAAGACTGGATTAAAACCCAAAAGTTAAAAGCCTTTAAGCGGACCGTCGTTGGGTTTTTAAAAATTAATGAAATTCTGTAGTGGAAATTAGAAAGATCTAGAAGCTGTAGACAACTGTAGAGAGTCAAGGGATAGCTAAAATTCTATTGAAGTCATTTCTCCCTGTAGCCTTTAACCAGAGGGGGGTTCGGGGGTGGGGGGGTGGATCTGTCCCTGGGGCCTCGTTCTGCACGTTTATCATGTGAGAAGAAAGGCTGGGAGGGCCGGGTGAAAGGGTAGCCGTCCTCCGGGACGTCCAGAGGAAATGACACGGCCATGCAGCAGGCAGAGAGGCTTCTGGGGAACGAGGGGAGGCTTGCAGGCGGCCTGCTAGCGCCATCACTCCTCTCTCTCTCTCTCTTTCCCTTCCTTCCTTAACCCACTCCCGCTCCCTGTTCTCTCCTCTCTCTGTCTCTCTCTCCCTAACTATCCCCTCCTCCCTCCCTCCTCATATAGGATCTTGATTATCCACCAGATACACAACAGTTTGTGTGTGTTTGCACATCTGCAATTGCATGTGTACCATATTTACACCTGGCATTTCATCTGACTTGTATCCGCCCCAGGACCTTTGTCGCATCTCTCTCTCCCAATATTCCCCGTCTCTCTTCACTTACATCTATCTAACGAAGGCAAAAAATTATCTAAAAAAAACCCCCAAAAAGCGTCTTCGGCAGCTGGATAGACGCTTTCCCTCGCAATATGCAAATTCGGTTCACAGTGACAGTAAACATCATTTGTACTCCAGCTGTGAGTCTCGTCATATCCAACCGATGGTCGGGTTTTCGCCTGCAGCCTGATGGTTTTTGCCTCAGCTCCGCTCAGAACAAAACAATACTGTGTGCTACTTCTCTTTCCAGTTACATTGTTGGGAATGTAACGTTTTGGGAGGATTATAGAAATTACGTATGTGGCTTGGAGAAACATTTCCATTTCCACTTAGCCAACTTGTGGCCACAATGCATCTCAAACCACCTCTGGAGCTGGTTTAAGCAATCGCATTTTAATCCGTCCCCAATGCGTCTTGGGTTCTTTCACACCTGGATTTTTATGCTATCCAATCACTCAAAAGGCATTTTAATGCCAGGTGGTCTCTATGTGTGCCAGGTTAAGAAATGTACTTTTTTTCAGAGGCATTATTTTGGCCCCTCAATCTGATTTTTAGGGGCATTTTGGTCCTTTTTGGGGGCAATTTTATTGAAAGATGAAATAGAACATTTGCATTGCATACTGGTAAATAAACAGTTTGTACCACTAAGATTTGTTTTAACTTCTTTCCCACTGCTGGAAACCGACGGCAGGTCTTACAGAAGAGGATGGTGCCGTTTTCCCCTCTCTGTCCCCAACCAGTCCATCTTCCACCCATCGGCTGCTGAGTTTTTTTTACAAAATTGGTTGTTTTATTTTTAGCTGCGACCAGCAGCTCTAAAGCTCGCTCTGTCGGTCAGTCGGTTGGTTGGTTGGTCCACAAAAATTTCCCCATGCGTGTATGCATGCGCGTACGTGGTCGCAGCTATTGCGACTTCACGCTTGTTTGTTGATGCAGTGCTTTATATGGTGTCTGTATTTCCTTCTACTGCCGGCTGCGTGGTGCCACATTTTCTCCTGCTTCAGGCTTCATGGTCGTTGTTGTTTTCTGATCCAAAACCGCTCCATCGCCCCGTCATACGCTCCCACGACACATTCACGGGCCATTTTTCACCCCCTCATTTTATGAACTTTGGGGGCATTTTTGCCCTGAGCCAACATTAATTTCTGGCCCTGGCGTGTGTACTTGTTTGTGAGCATGTGTATGTATTTATGTGTGTGTGTGTATGTTTGGCTGTCTGTCTGCACGCAGACACATTTGCATATGCTTCATTGCAGGCGGATGTGTGTGTGTTCATGTGGGTCAACTTTGTGTGAGAGGCTAAGAGTGTGTGCATTGGTGCGTGTCTGTGTGTGTGTGTGTCTACACGCGGCCAGCTGTGTGTGTATGCAGCTGTATACGTGTGAGAGTGTGTATGTGTGTGTGTGTGTGTGTGTGCTGGAGAATCACGCATGTGTGAGAGTCAATTTCTCTGGGCAAAGCAATGAAAATGTTGGAGTCATTAAAGGCAGCATTTGTTTGGAAGGTTTTTACGGGGTTTGCATAATCACGCAGGCGTAGGCCGCCGCATACGGACACAATCTGAGCCGGGATTTTATGGCTGACATCACTTTGTTTAGCATTCTCTTTGGATACCCACTGCGCTGACAGTCGCTTGTTTGACAAACAGCACACGCTAATTGCAACCTGACAAATACAAAAACAAGCCACGGGGAGAGATGAACAAAAAAGTTCAAACAAACTATGGAGAGTCATATATTTCAGCGGTACACAAACAAGGCGGGACCGACGCTCGTAACAAACGGTGGGTGGTCCAGGAAGGAGCATCCGCCGCGCTGTTGTGGCGGTAAACAGATAGGTCGTGTTTTTACAGCGTGATGGATAGAGCGCTCCCCCAGCTTGAACGCATCGCTTACAGTGAGCCAGAACCAAACTGAATCAATGAATAATAACAACAGAAACTAGACCCTGCGGTTAACTGCAGGGCCTTTTCAGTCGCTTCTGCTGGTCTGCCCTAAAGGCTGCCACGACGTAGAATACAGTTTAAAATACATTTTATTAATGAGCAGAAGTTTGGAGAAAGAGCTGTTGCATATGAACCAAAGGTCTGTTTTAAACAGAACCAACACTACAGTGTGGAAACACTGACTTGTAAACACTTGGGGCTCATTTGCCTTGAGCCAGGACATTTAAGTTAGTGTGGGAAAGAAACTGAGAGATGAAACAAAAAAGACCAACACCTCAAAACTAACAACTAGATCTGGGTAAAATAATATTTCAAATTAATTCTTTATGTTGACATGGAAAAAAATTCCTTGGATTGTATCTCACAAGTCAACATCAGTATCTTTTTCAGGGTGCGTTCACACCAAGCATGTTTGGATCGTTTAATTCAAACTCTAGAGCAAGATGTGAAAATCCAAGTCTCAGTCCTCTAACAAGAGAACTGCGGTGCGGTTCGTTAGGAGCGAGAACGTAATCCAACCAACTACAGGAAACAACCCAAAACACAAAGTTTTATGGGTATAACAAGACGGATGTTGACATCTGACAGCCAGCAGTTCCTCATGCTTGGAAAGCCTAGCAGAACAAAATGAAGTCATCATGTTCAGCTAAAGTTACGGGAACTGGAATCAGACTTGGTTTGACCCCACCTGCTGCCAAAATCTCTCAACTGGCAGGATGGCAGGTCACCAAAACTCTGTCCAATAAACAAGCTGAGTCATGTGACTTTTGTTTACAAGTCCTGGTTCACTTGTAATTGGTCAGTGTGAACTCAAACAAACCGAATACGAAAAAATGCAGCAGAGTACACTGGTCACACTTTATTTGGATAGTCCAGTGTTGACTCAACTTCCAATCAAGTGACTATAATGTGCCACTAAAAGGTCTATTGAGTTTCAACTGATACTCATAATGAAAGGTAGTGTGAAAATATATATATTCAGTATCTGGGTTAGGGTTAATCTTTGGGTTAGGGTTAGTCTAAAATCAGGATTAGGGTTACATACTGTAGTCTGTGGAGATTCACTAAATAGGCAAATGGCACTTTGTTGATCATCTACCTTTTGTCACCTGATAGTTAGTGGAGTATCAACATTGGATTTTCCAAATAAAGTGTTACCAGTGAACTTTTCCACTGTGGTTCAGACCAAAGAAAACCGACTGCAGTTTTCATTTTAATCTGGGGCGTTTGGGGCGCAAGACAGGAGGGATTTACCGCATTAAGACAACTCAGATAACTCAGGAGTATTTGGATTTGAACAAATAATTAAATAATCAAGATATATTCACCACCATTCAAAAAAAAAAAAGAAAAAAAAAAAAGGATGCAATCAAATAATTGATGAAAACACTGCAGCAGGAAATTGTTCTTCCTCCAGTGTCCTTGGTCACTGGCTGTTCTTTTTAAGACAATGAGATTTTTCAATGATGCCAGTCAGCAGCAGCCTGTTAGAGCACGTTTCACCACTTCTCTCCTCTCTTCACCTCCACTCTGTTTCTTCTCCTTCCGACATAACTCCTCTCCTCTCGTCTCTTAACCCTCTCCACCCTCTCCATTTTGCATGTGTTTTCCTACCGCTCTTCCTCCTTTCGCCTCTCCTCATCTTCTTCTCCTACACTTGTTCTTTCCATCTCTTCTCACCTTTCCTGTTTTCTCCTCTTTCCTCTTCTCCTCTCCACTTCTCTTCTCCCCTCATCTCCTCTCCAGTCGCTGCCTTCAAAGCAAGAACACATCTTGCATAACTGTCTGCATGCCAGTGTAGCAGACAGGGAAAGAGACTGTTTTTTTTTTTTTTTAATCTGCCAAAGTTGGTGGCAGATCCCAAAATCAATCAGCCACTTTTCTACTTTGGCAGTGAATAGCAGAATGGAAAAGATGGTTTACTCCCTTGTTATAGCGGCTGGTAGAGACAGACAGACTGACCAGACAGTCCAGCAAGCATTTGATGGACGGAAATGTGCAGGAGTTCAGTTCAGGCATCAGTTCAAAACAGTTTTGGAAACTGTTTTGAACTGATGCCAGAAAGATATTTAGGCCTCGATGTCACAAAACGATGCAGGTAGCCGGTATGAACGACTACAGACGTTGAGTTTTCAACATTGCTGCATGTCAACATCTATTCAACGTCAAAATGTGTGCTGGCAGTGGAAGATTTACCTGCATTTGGTTGCGGCTGGTGGTAACAGAGTTAGTTTAGCGTGTGTGAACTTCTGCCGTTTTTGGAGAACCAGCAATTTCTGAGTTTCCGAGACACACTTTGTTTATCCTGTGTACAGTACAGGATAAACACAGCATTTGTTCACTTTCAATAAAGGTTTTCCTTCTTCTAAGTTCTAAGTGTGGCTGAATACTTCCTTCATTAGTTTGCTGCTTAGTTCAAGCACCTCGGTAGAACTGCGTATTCTCTACAATACAGGGTAAACAATAGGAAATATCTCATTGCATATTACAAGAACAGTCTGTTGTTTCATTTTTGTTATTCCTTAGGCCTGAGCGTCCGCTTGCGCCCGATATTTTTGTTCTCAATTTCCATTCCTATAGTCGATGAACAAAACAAAAAGTGGAATTCAAGTGGAGTTGGGGCCTTGGGTCTGTTCCTCATAAACGAACACAACGCAGAGTGAGTTAATATCGGTTAAACCGGCTGCGTCTTAAGCGGAAATTCCACTGGATGTGTTGCGCCGCGCCGCTGTCAGCGTCGCTTCGCTGTGTCCCTCCGGCCGCTCCCCAGAGTGAGTCGGGTTGACAGAGGATCAGAGAGGAAAAGCATCTGGACCGCATTCATCTATATGCAGGAGAGCAGCTTTGGTGTTTTTTTTTTGCTTTGTGCACAAATATGAACAAAAGCAGGACTGATACAAACAACAGTAGAGCCACAAACTACAGCCAGACGCTGTGCAGGTTAAAATCATCGGAGTTTTAGACTATGTTTGTCATTTGGAAAAATGTATAGACCTTTATAAATTTAACATCACAGCCTGTGTGGATAAGATTTTTCCTTGTCTTCACTGAGGGTCTCAGCTCGGTAGCTAAGGTCGGCCTGTTCAATATAAAGAGGATCAATATAAATTCTGTTTATCAGTATGATTCTCTTCTGTCTGTCAGATCCTGAACCAGCTGATGTTGATTCCTCCTCCTGTGGTGCAGCAGAGATCAACCAGACCTTCATCCTGTCTGCTGTCTTCTGCTGTTTTCTACTGTCTTCTGCTGTCTTCTACTGTCTTCTGCTGTCTTCTAGTGTCTTCTGCTGTCTTCTGCTCTTCTACTGTCTTCTGCTGTCTTCTGCTGTCTTCTACTGTCTTCTGCTATCTTCTACTGTCTTCTGCTGTCTTCTAGTGTCTTCTGCTGTTTTCTACTGTCTTCTACTGTCTTCTGCTGTCTTCTGCTGTCTTCTGCTGTCTTCTACTGTCTTCTACTGTCTTCTGCTGTCTTCTACTGTCTTCTGCTATCTTCTACTGTCTTCTGCTGTCTTCTAGTGTCTTCTGCTGTTTTCTACTGTCTTCTGCTGTCTTCTGCTGTCTTCTACTGTCTTCTGCTATCTTCTACTGTCTTCTGCTGTCTTCTAGTGTCTTCTGCTGTTTTCTACTGTCTTCTACTGTCTTCTGCTGTCTTCTGCTGTCTTCTGCTGTCTTCTACTGTCTTCTGCTGTCTTCTGCTGTCTTCTACTGTCTTCTGCTATCTTCTACTGTCTTCTGCTGTCTTCTAGTGTCTTCTGCTGTTTTCTACTGTCTTCTGCTGTCTTCTAGTGTCTTCTAGTGTCTTCTGCTGTCTTCTGCTGTCTTCTACTGTCTTCTACTGTCTTCTGCTCTCTTCTGCTGTCTTCTGCTCTCTTCTACTGTCTTCTGCTGCTTTCTGCTCTCTTCTACTGTCTTCTGCTCTCTTCTGCTCTCTTCTACTGTCTTCTGCTGTCTTCTACTGTCCTCTATTGTCTTCTGCTGTTCTCTACTGTCTTCTGCTGTCTTCTACTGTCCTCTATTGTCTTCTGCTGTCTTTTCTGCTGTCTTCTACTGTCTTCTAGTGTCTTCTGCTGTCTTCTAGTGTCTTCTGCTATCTTCTGCTGTCTTCTACTGTCTTCTACTGTCTTCTGCTGTCACTCAACTGTTTGTATGAGTGTTTGCCTTGGAATGGCTGCAGAGTGAAGTGTCTGGTTAGCTAAAATCCTGGAGGTAAAACAGGCTGAAACAAATCCATGAGATAAAACCGGTCTGTACTGTCTGCCTGTCAGCTTCAGTCCCTTTACTGGTCAGTTCTTCAAACTCAGTTCACCATAGAGATTATTCATTCATTCATTCAGCCTTTATTTAGTTGGGGAAACAAATACACAAATACATGTGCATGTGTGTATGTAAGAGTTAGGGTTACGGTGACATGAAGAAAGAACGAAAAGAAGAGTAAGTTAATATTTAAATCCCATCAGTCCAGCCTGTAGCTCTGAACCCATGCTGACAACCGAAACCAAACTGATGTCTAAAATACAGAAGCACCGACCATAACCAATCTTTAATACCAGGTATCAATAACACTCAGAAATATCGGCTCAGATAACTTTCTGTTCGATTTTCAGTGAAACTTCAGTCAGACTGCAGCTGGAAGTGACAGCTAACAGCAGACTTCAATCAAATAGCAACTTCTCCAACTGGTTTGCATGTTATTTTTTTGTTTTGTGGGAATTTTCCAACTTCTAGCACACTAAAAACAAACGTGTTCATTAGCGCCCCATGGTGGTCACTGATAAAGTCCTACTATAAAGGAGGGTTAGATGCTGTAAAGACTCAGGACAGAGTGAGTCAGCAGGGAGGCTTGGTGTGTGACTGTGGAGAGACCAGTCCAGAGTCTCGTAACCTGCGATCCTCAGGTTACGAGACTCTGGACTGTCTCTGGACCGCCTCTCATCCTCTGACACCAGGCTTCACCTGATCATCTCTTGTTGAATGAAATCCACCTTGTCAGCTGGTTGAAATAATAAAGTTAGATAAAGCCTCCAGACAGTACACTTTACAGTCAGAGTGTTTAGCTGACACTCTTATCTAAAGCAGCTTTGAAACACTGAGGAGTCTGGAGTCTTACTGCAGACACACTGCTGTTAACAGATATGATAATGGCAGCCGGAGGAATTAAACTGGGGATCTTCTGCTTACCAGTCCTGCTCTCTAACCACTGGATCACATTGCCTTCTGACAGTAGGCAGCCTGATAACCTGTTGAATGAAATCCAGCATGTCAGCTGGTTGAAATAACAGCAGCTCACTAATAAACACATAGATGCTCTGATCTGGAGCCTGAAGCCTCGGGACATTTCTACACTTTACTGACAGTCTGACTTAAAAACACAGAGGTGAATATATGGGACTTGAAGCTTGGACCTTCTGATTACAAGACAGTCTCAGACCTGAGATCAGTTCAGATATCTAATGTAAAGACTCCTTCAATAACTCAGAGTCACAGACCTCAGATCAGTTCAGACTGCAGCCTCCAGCAGGCCGGTGGTGAACAGAGATTGTGTAGAGGTAAGACTCTCCACTCTGGAGTCACATGTGGGCCTGGAGCCTGGGATCCAATCCACCAGTGAGCAAAGGAGAGGAGGAGACAAGGGGAGTCAAGATAAAAGGTGAGTGCCTAAATCATGAAAATAAAATACTGATGTCCTACGGTACCTGATACTTAAAACCTTCAAAATAAAAGCATCAACCAAAATCACAAAACACATCAACTCAAATAAATGGTGAAAACAAACTGACAACTTAAACAAAATAAAGGTAGAACAGAAAAAATAAATAAATAAAAATACTAAAGGGGTACCAAACAAATGCAAAAAAAGAAAAAAAACAAATACAAAAGAACCTCCCCCCCCCAAAAAAAACAAAAAACACTGAAAACAAAAGCAACAACTATAATCAAACAGACAAGAAAAAACTCGAATCTTATTGGCAAATCTGCCATTGCCACACACACACACACACACACACACACACACACACATACACATAGTTGAATCAAGGAAGACTGAGCCAACCTTGTCCATTAAGACATACAGGACATACAGGAACGTGTGTGGTGGTGTGTGTGTGTGTGTGTGTGTGTGTGTGTGTGGTGTGTTTATTAGTGAACTGCATATGGAGAGGCTGGAGTCTGACAGTCTTACCTGCAGCAAGCGGTGGACCGACACTGAAGCTGACTCGCAGCTCGTAACTTTGATTGACTGCAATCTGTCATCCACTCTCCTCGTTAATGTGATCGGCCTCGCTGTAATTCGTTAACTCGTCTTAAACTGTCAATTAGCGGGAGCCGTGTTAATGCCCCCCCACCCCACCCCTTCCCCTCTCTCTGTAGAGTGAATTACTCTCTGTTACATGAGCTATTGTCAGCTCCTCCAGCATCCCCCTCCTTGTTGATTTATAGCCCTGTTTTCCTAAAAGTCACACTCAATACTGCGATTTCCCTTCCTCTCTCTCTGCTCAGGAGTGCAGGCGCTCCAACGCTCGTAATTAATTAATGCATGACATTCCATTCAGTATATGAAGGGACCTGTTCCCAAACATTATATATATATAGATAAATGCTCAGTGAGCGCTTCTCTGGGTGCTGAAGCGGTGATCTTAGGCTTTGGGGCTTAAAGCCGCACTAAGCAAGATTTTTATGTAAAAATAAACCTGTCTTATCAGTCTAAATCACAAAGTCGGGCTGCAGCAGAGAAGACCGTCACATTCTCAACTAACTGAGACGCTGTAGATTCACTCTGTTTGTCCAAATTAAATTCTGGCGTCGGGTACGGTCACTTCTCCACCCACAGGAAAGTCAAAACTCAACAAATCAAAACTTCAGAGTAGAAATCCAAACTGTCTCACCAGGGTTAGATCTTCTCCTCTCTCGTCTCTTTGGTTTTCCTTTGGTGTGAAGCATCACAGACCGGCCGGGTCGGTAAACATGAGTGAGCTGTGTGCATCTTACTGATGTCGCGTTAAAGGAATTCTGGGTATCGAAGTTCAAACAGATTTCATTTGGCTGCCATTTGAACATGCAAAGTTGCCTAGTGAAGATTTAAAAACTGATTTTCAAAATAAGGGCTCTAAGGCGCTTCCAGTAGCGGATACAACAGCCACTTACTAAGTATGAAATGTGCATCTACTGTAAGTACAAATATATGAAAAGTGATATGTCTAAACTACAGTCCATGTTATATGTATAAAGTCTATCTTGGTATGGTATGCACTGTCACTCTGTACTGTGTTGACGTCCTGTTGTCATCATTATGTGACACTGCAAGCTGAGATTCTGTATCTCTGCATCAATGTCACCAAGACAGATTCCTGTACATTCATCAAACCTGATCCTGAATTTCCCCAAGCGGATCAATAAAGTACTATCGTATCTCTTATCTTATCACATGTTTAGTTGAGGTGGAACTCGGCTGAAAATGTGTCTCTGTTGGTTTTGGAGGAAACTGGGTAAAATGAATGAGCAGCCCTGGTCAGCAATGTTTTACTTTCTAGTGGAAACCACACTACTGGTTGTTAGTGTGGTTGAATTAAACAGAAGCCATAACCATAACCTGTCCCAATCTGCAACAATGCCACCAGGGAAATTTCCTGTACATTTCCTGTATTTGGAACTTAAAGGAATTCTAACTCTGGTAGTGGAATTAATAAATGCATCTTAATTTGTTTGCACACTGATAAGCAAAGTTAAAGAAAAACCCCAATGTGATTAAATGCGATTATAAGAAAGAAGAGATGCACATGATTAATTTGTGCAGGGCGAATGGAAAAATACCCAAGGGCCCTTATGAAAAGCACCAAAACAAATAAAAGAAAGAAAAAAACAAAACAGCAGCAAATCAACAAATCAACATGACAGACAAAGACACAACTGGTTTGGACAAAAGAACACAACATGATGGGAAATGGTAAAGCAACACGATATAAAGTGAAGAGGGAAATGGAAATGTTGTTTTCCTCATTGGCTGTTCGTAGTCATTTTCCCTCAGCGCCGAACACTCAAATTGATTAGATGTATTGTTGTTGTGGGCTGATGGCGGTGGTGTGTGTGTGTGTGTGTGTGTGTGTGTGCTGCACAGGATTATTAGCCTGTAATGAGATCACAGCGGGGGTCCGATCTTTCTATTGACTTATCAACCCACCTTGTACTGAGGAATAATATGGAGAATCACAAGAGAAATCAAAACAGAATCGCTACATGCTTTATTATTCACTGTTCTGCGTACAATTATAATGCCACAATAAACTGCGAGAAAAAATAGCGTGATTGAAACTCAAAAGGAAAAAAATGAATTTGAAACTGAAAAAGTTAAATTTAAAAGTAAAAGGTGCTACGTGGTTCAATAGAAATCTAAAGACAGTGGTAAATTAAAAAGTTAAGGCGCTCTTGGTTGTAAGTGGATTGAAAAACAGCGGCTCTTCCTGCTCAATACGCTTGTCTGTTGTCATCAAAATGGAAAAAGATTCCAGGCATTGAAAACTGTGTCATAAAACAGTAGAAACGAAAAGCAATTAAAGGCAAGAATAGGATTTTGCTGGTTGTGGCTTGTAAACACAACTTTCAAAATCGACCCCTCCTCCCTGCTCAACAAGACGCGAAGCGCACGCCAACTGAATGTAGTCACCAGAAAGGTAAAAAACTGTTAAAAAAAGTTTTAAAAAAAAGTACAGTGAGGCGAAATGTCAAGCAGACAAGCACCCGTTCCCTTTCACCTGTTGGAGAGTACTGAAGGAGAGGATGGGGATGAAGAGCGACGCAGAGTCTGCCTGTTGTCTGTTGGACTGGTAGCTCCCGGTTAGCTTTTCTATTACAACGAAGCTACGCTAACAGCTAGCTTCCAGCTAACGACACACACTCGCTCTGACCAGAACTCCAGTTGCTCTGTATTAGAGTTTGGACGGTTCAGCAGAGGTTTTGGTTGCAGGCGGACCAAAAGATCGACGCCCAGAAACGTCCCGAACATTCAGAAATAATAAAATCCAGGCAGCAGGCAGCAGGCTCTCTGCAGACACACACACTGTCACACACTACCAATGGGCCTTAAGTAATGATTGAGTAGGATACATTTTGGATGAGTTTATGTTATTTCAAAGGAGAAAATCCTGCTCAGTATGCCTTTAAGAGCAGTCTGCTTCATTAGAAAGTCTATGACTGTAAAATCACTGTAACATCAACAGCGTAGGCTGTAGGCTGTGGAGGAGGATTTAAATATCCAATCAGCTGTCTGCTACGAGTCTCCAGAAGAGACTTGATTAGAGCCAGCAGAGTAGAGTAGAGTAGAAAGTCTAAAACCCCTGAGCACAGGAAGAGGTCTGTAGGAACGGAGCCACTGATTTCAGGATACTATTTCATGATACTATCATCATATAATATTTTAACCAGACCTATGAACTTTGGGCCAAAACCAAAAGCCTCTAAAGAAATGTATGATCCACCCCCTCAGAAGCTCTTTCTCATGTGTAGCTGCTGTAATCACATCCCTGACCAGACACACACACATTATGAGGGAGGAAGGTCCGGCTCAGTCAGATGGAAGCAGCTGAGCTGAAGAAACAGCAAAGTAAGTAAGTAAGTAAAGTTTATTTATATAGCACCTTTCACAGAGCAAAGTCACAAAGTGCTTCACAGGAGTAAAATAGTTAAAATAAGACCATCAAATAGTAAGAAACAATAAAACATAAAAACAAAGGACATAAAAACACACAGAAATACAGACACAAGAAGCTAGACAAAGGCCAGTCTGAACAGATGAGTTTTTAGCTGCTTTTTAAAAGTGTCAACAGAGACCGCAGATCTTCAGTCCAGTGGAAGAGCGTTCCACAGTTTAGGAGCCACAAAGTCTTCCAATGCAGCACTTTGAAGAGCGGCATCAGACAAAGACACTGAAGTTGATCCTCCAAAGCTCCAACAGCTCAACAGGTCCGGACTACAGGACATGAATCAACTATACAATTATTTTAATTTTTTTATTTCAATTTTTGGATTTTCCTTTAGTTTAATTTCAAGTTGAATTTCTCATTTACATTTTACTGTGGCGTTATTATTACAAACTGAACAGTAAACAATAAAGCATTGATCCCCCCATAAGTTGAAGTCCTTATCAGTGAAAGTTTGAAAGGGGAGTTGGACAAAACTTTTTCCCAATCACACTCTGCCCCCTTCTGGTTGACTCCAACTACTGAGCAGCGGGGCAGAAGTCTCTCTCTCTCTCTCTCTCTCTCTCTCTCTCTCTCTCTCTCTCTCTCTCTCTCTCTCTCTCTCTCTCTCTCTCTCTCTCTCTCTCTCTCTCTCTCTCTCTCTCTCTCTCCCCCCCCTGTGGGCAGCGGTAGCCTTGAGGTTAGCCCCTTGCGCTCTGAGTTTCCCTTTAAATTTCCCCTTAAGTAGCTTCAAAGTTATAAAAACATACTTTTTCCATACTATACGACAATGTTATATACATATTCTGTATCTGCTCATTCCAACGCTTCACTGAAGTTACAGCTGCTTATATTGAGTGAAATATTCAAACCTAAGATGCTATTTTTTATGGCTGCAGCATTACATCAAATGGAAAAATCTAGATGGTCTTGTGAATCATTTTATACACACTTCCCTGTACTTCATTCAGCCTGACATGTTTGGTATCTTTGGGAACCTTAGGACCTTGACTACAATTTAAAATAAAGTTCTGTGGGCTTGAACAAAGCTTGGCTGTGAAACATGTTTGTAATGATGATCCCGCATGAGGGGCCTTATCTAGAGGAGCAGGTTTGTGATTGGAAGGTTGCCGGTTTGAATCCCCAGACCAGATGGGAACATTATGGGTGGGGAAAGTGAATATGAATCACTCTTACATCCAGACTGACACGCCGACTCCTCCAGTGGAGCCGCTCAGAGCCGACAGTAGAAGACAGTAGAAGATTTGACAGAGTTTGTCCTTGCTTTATGCTTCACTACCCTTGCTCACTGGAGTCGAGGGTAAAAGGAAGTCCAAGGCCAAGCCCAGCCTCTTCTTTTGTGTGCACAAGTTAAAAAATATTTTTTATTCGATGGCTGCCCTACATGTTTTGGAAAATGTTGCACTGGGGAGCTTGCATTGTGAAGGTGTGTAACTGTATCTCTACCACCTGTTCACATCACACATCACACTTCTTAAATGAAAAAGCCACTCTCAGATACTCTTACAGTTATATATCTTCAGTCTGTGATGTTCAATGTATTCCAGGAGTTATTTTGTGATGAAGTGTTGTAATTTACTTTTGTGTGTGGTGAACCCACTTTCCCTCAGCCTGCCTCGTTTACTTCAACTTCATTTCCCAGAATGCCTTTCAGCAACCCCCTCGGGTGTGAACTTGTTGCATTCAGCTGTGGGCTATACATGCAGGTGGAGAGAGCGATAGTGATGGATGTAGCGTAGTAAGAGCAAGAGAGCTGTTCCAGTCGCCCCTGTGGGTGGAGAAACTGGTCTCTCTCCTCTTCTACGATGGATTTCTCCCTGTATGATTGTTGAACGTCTCTTGGAGCAAAATGGCGGCTCTAGAAAGAAGCCCTCGCTCTTTGATTCTGAGGGACTGACACCAAAACCTGACGTTTACCGCTGATGTTTTACATCCTGAAACATTTTCTGATATCAAACTCCACTGTAGCTGCTGGAAATTACTGGACATGACGTCACATCGTCTACATTTGGCCAGTTATCTGCAGAAATAAGAAAAAATACACCAAACAACAACATGGACCCAGAAATACAAGGCACATCGCCAAATCTGCAATATCTGTGACAATTTATTCTAATTTATTTACTTCAGGTTATGCAAAAGTTACTTTCAGCACCATGTGTCGTATTTTAACAGCAGTGAGTGTATCTATATTGACTTATTTTATATATACTTGCTCTCCTTCATGCATATATGGTATACTTGTGTTGATGATCAGAGAAAACTGAAAGTCTATTTTTCCCTTTTGCACTTACTTTCTCTCTCAGTCTTTCTCTCTCAGACAGATTTATACGGTTCCTCATCTAAATTCTTCAATTTTCTACTGAGCATTTACACAATTATAGATATTGTTTTCTATTGGCGTAACTGATAGAATGGAACAACAATCCAGCATTAAATGGATGAGCTGTTATTAAAATGAAACAAAACAAAATGGTTCAAATTACAGCGTCTTGATTAAAAAAAAAGAAGAAGAAAAAAATCTGTATTTTAGTATCTGTGAAATGTCGCTGCTGTTGGATAAAAACTCCAAAAAGACAACCTTTACCGGAGTAGAGATGAACTGGATGATTTTTTTGATTGATGCTCGATAGTATATTGTAAGACATAAACTTACAATTCATGCTGAAGCTAGAATCTAGGATTAATTTGACCATTGACATACGTTCTTGAGGAGTTTTTTTCACTTTCAGATGCAGAATAGATAGACTTTTACAGTGAAAATACACATATTCTTAATCAGTTTGACTTTTGGATGGAAAGTAAGAAGATTTAAACCCAAATGTCTTGAGTTACTATTGCATTGAGTGAATAGAAATCTGATCTGAAGTAGAGAACTGTTGTTGAGTCAGGTGGATCCTACGAGGCCAGGACGGCCATCCGCTCATTTTCTAACTTGCACTAGTCGGAGCGAACCGCACGACCGAGCCTGCACTGAGTTTTTCATGACTCTGCTATTTTATTACACTTTTATGACCTCTCAGTGGCTGAAGTGCTGTGAGACTCAGACTCCACAGCGGAGGCTTGACAAGCGGCTGAGAATCACAGAGACAAACAGCCTTTTCCCTCTCAGAAAACAGGCTGTTTCAGGACTGTTTAGGCAATGAAACGCATCAAAATTGAAGACACAAAATATTCCCGTGGCAGCAATAAACAGTCATGAATATGCGTGGAGAGAGAGAGAGAGAGAGATAGAGAGAGGGTGGGGGCAGTGTTGATATAAGCTGGTGCTGTAGGGTTCATTGGTGGTGCTGATTCATAATTACATGCATGAATAGGCCTGGTTTCTGGCAATACTGAATACATGACGCAGCTTTTTGTCTCAGTGTATGCGTGTGTGTGTGTGTGTGTGTGTGTGTGTGTGTGTGAGAGAGAGAGAGAGAAGGTGAGTGAGTGCATGTGTGTGTGTGTGTGCAGAAGTTTGTGCATATTGCGTGTACTTGCGTGTGTGTGCACAGGGTTTCGCATGAGCCTGTGTGTGCGCCTGTGTAATTTGGCTGTGTGTGTGTGTGTGTGTGTGAGAGAGAGAGAGAGATCCATGCTATCTGTCTCTGAGGGAGTGCTTTAATTACGGCTGCTAATTGAGCTGTTAAGCCAACCTATGTCTTGATTACACATCTCTTAACTGCTCTCTGGACTCTTCACTGCAACTATGGACCGGCAGCCAGAGACGTCGACAGGCTGCCACAGTACATGTGTGCCAGTGTGTAGTTATATCCAGCGGTGGAGAGAGTACTGCAATGTCCTGCTCAAGTAGAAGAACTGTTACTTTGCTGACATTTTAGACATAAGTAGACGTAAAGAAAAAAATATTTTTGCACACCTACAAGTATTTGAGTGAAGTATTCTGAGGTGCATAGGACAAAAACCAAAAAGGTAGATGCTGAGAAAGAAATATAATCCCACAGACTGTCTAGACTTGCATGATACTTTAATGCAATATTTTGGTCAATAACATTTTTAGCAGCCTATACACTTGATGGTGAAAGTCTTATTGACCGAAACGTGTAGACAGTATGCAGGATTATATTTCTTTCTCAGTATTTAAAGGATAAGGCCGGTGCTTTTTAATGCATTTCTTACCGTCAACAAATCCTATGAAAATAACAAAATCAACAATGCGTTTGCTCTACTCCCGTTACTTTCTGACTTCCCACGTACCGTTTTTTAGCCGTCAACCCGGAAGTCATTGGCTCCAATTGTAAGCTAAAAACCTTGAAATACAGCTCACAAAGACATAGTTTACATTTTAAACATCGCTAACTGTTACCACGAAAAGTCAGGCTGTTGTAGTTATTACCAAATCAAATTCAAATGGGAACAAATTCTTCATTACGCCGGGGACTATTTTCGGTGCTACGGAACTACTTTCCTGAGATCGCAAAGTGTTTACAGCCGGCTTATTAAGTTGTTTGAGGAAAAAGTCGGCCGGCCCGGTGCATCGTGATGATGAAATATGTCGCCCAGAGCAACGGCATGGCTCTTTGACGTGTTTTTTTAATACAATGGAGTTCTATGGCTGCTGGGACATGAGGCTGCATTGGGCACCGGCTACATGGACGAGACTTGTTGGCAAAACAAATTCATTGCTGATTTTGTTATTTTCATAGGATTTGTTGACGGTAAGCAATGCATTAAAAAACACCGGCCTCATCCTTTAAGTAGAAGTAAAATTACCGGTGTAAAAATGTACTTAAGTAAAAGTAAAACTCCAATCCACACACTCCCATCTCAAGCAGCGCATCAAACCACCTTGACACATCTGCTCCGAACATGTTTCAACAGCGTCAACTGAGAACCAAAACGGTTGTTTTCTGGCATCAGAGTGACTTTTGATCTATGT